>NW_027421941.1:300000-542879 GCF_037893015.1 Macrotis lagotis | reverse complement strand
TGGCCTTGCCGTCCCTTCCGTTACCCTTGCCTTGCCTTGCTTTGCCTTGCCTTTGCCTTCCTTTGCCTTCCCTTGCCTTTCCTTCCGTTACCCTTTCCTTGTCTTGCTTGGCCTTGCATTGCCTTGCTTTCTGTTACCCTTTCCATGCCTTGCCTTAACTTTGCGTTGACTTGCATTGCCTTGCCTTAGCCTTGCCTTTCCTTGCCGTGCCTTGCCTTCCGTTACCCTTTCCGTGCCTCTCCGTGCCTTGGCTTCCGTTACCCGTTCCTTGCCTAGCCTTAACTTCGCGTTACCTTGCGCTGCGTATCGTTGCCTTAGCCTTTCCTTGCCTTGCCGTGCCTTGCATTCCGTTACCCTTGTCTTGCGTTGCCATGCCTTCCGTTACCGTTGCCTTGCCGTGCCTTGCCTTGTCCTTCCCTTGCCTTGCCGTGCTTTCCTTTACCCTTACCTTGCCTGGCCATGCATTGCCTGGCCTTGCCTTGTCTTGCATTAGCATTACCTTGCCTTGCCGTGCCTTGGATTGTCCTTCCCTTCCCTTGCCGTGCCTTCCGTTAACATTTTCTTGCTTTGCCGTGTCTTCCGTTACCCTTGATTTGCCTTGATTTGCCTTGCCTCCCGTTACCCTTTCCTTTCCTTGCCGTGCATTGCCTAGCCTTGCGTTGCCTTACCTTAGCCTTTCCTTGCCTTGCCGTGCCTTGCCTTGTCCTTACCTTTCCTTGCCGAGCATTCTGGTACCCTTTCCTTGCCTTGCCGTGCCTTGCGTTTTCCTTCCCTTACCTTGCCGTCCCTTCCGTTACTCTTGCCTTGCCTTGCTTTGCCTTGCTTTGCCTTGCCTTGCTTTGCCTTGCATTGCCTTGCTTTCTGTTACCTTTTCCTTGCCTTGCCTTAACTTTGCTTTGCCTTGCGTTGCCTTGCCTAAGCCTTGCCTTGCCTTGCCTTGCCTTGCCTTCCGTTACCATTCCCTTGCCTTGCCGTGCATCGCCTAGCCTTGCGTTGCCTTACCTTAGCCTTTCCTTGCCTTGCCTTGCCTTGCCTTGTCCTTCCCTTGCCTTGCCGTCCCTTCCGTTACCCTTGCCTTGCCTTGCTTTGCCTTGCCTTGCCTTGCTTTGCCTTGCCTTGCCTTTCCTTCCGTTACACTTTACTTGCCGTGCTTTGCCTTCCTTTACTCTTTCCTTGCCTTCCCGTCTATTTCCTAGCCTTCCGTTGTCATGCCTTAGCCTTGCCTTGCCTTGGCGTGCCTTGCCTTGTCCTTCCCTTGTCTTGCCGAGCCTTCCGTTACCCTTGTCTTGTCTTGCCGAGCCTTCCGTTACCCTTGTCTTGCCTTGCCGTGCCTTCCGTTACCCTTGCCTTGCCTTGCCTCCCCTTGATTTAGCCTTGCTTAGGATGTCTTGCCTTCACTTTGCATTGCCTTGCGTTGCCTTTCCTCAGCTTTGCATTGCCTTGACGTGCCTTGACTTCCTTTACCCTTTCCTTGCCTTGCCGTACATTGCCTAGCCTTTCGTTTCCTTGCCTTAGCCTTGCCTTTCGTTGCCGTGCCTTGCCTTGTCCTTCCCTTGCCTTGCCGCCCCTTCTGTTACCCTTGCTTTCCCTTCCTTTGCCTTTCTTTGCCTTGCCTTGCCTTGCCTGGCCTTACCTTGATTTCCGTTACCCTTTCCTTGCCTTGCTTTGCCTTGCATTGCCTTGCCTTCTGTTTCCCTTTCCTTGCCGTGTCTTAACTTTGCGTTGCCTTGCGTTGCCTTGCCTTAGCCTTGCCTTGCATTGCCGTGCGTTCCCTTCCGTTACCCTTGCCTTGCCTTGCCCTAACTTTGCGTTGCCTTGCGTTGCGTTGCCTTAGCCTTGCCTTGCCGTGCCTTGCCTTCCGTTACCATTGTCTTGCCTTGCTGTGCCTTCCTTTACCCTTGCCTTGCCTTGCTTTGCCTTGCCTTGCCTGGTTCCGTTACCCATTCCTGGCCTTGCCGTGCCTTGCATTCCGTTACCCTTTCCTTGCCTTGCCGTGCATTGCCTAGCCTTGCGCTGTCATGCCTTAGACTTGCCTTGCCTTGCCGTGCCTTGCCTTGTCTTTCCCTTGCCTTGCCGACCCTTCTGTTACCCTTGTCTTCCCTTGCCGTGCCTTCCGTTACCCTTGCTTTGCTTTGCCTTGCATTGCGTTGCCTTCTGTTACCCTTTCCTTGCCTTGCCGTGCATTGCCTAGCCTTGCTTTGTTGTGCATTAGCTTTGTCTCTCCTTCCTTAACCTTGCTTGTCTTGCCTTCCCTTAACCTGGCCTTGCAAGGCAATGCCTTGCCTTAGCTTTACATTACCTTGTCTTGCCTTGCCGTGCCTTCCTTTACCCTTGACTTGCCTTGCTTTGCCTTGCCTTGCCTTCCGTTACACTTTCCTTGCCTTATCCGTGCATTGCCTAGCCTTGAATTCTAGTGCTTTAGCCTTGCCTTGCCTTGCCTTTCCTTGCCTTGCCTTCCGTTACCCTTTCCTGGCCTTGCCGTGCCTTGCATTCCGTTACCCTTTCCTTGCCTTGCCATGCATTGCCTAGCCTTGTGTTGCGTTGCCATAACCTTGCCTTGCCTTGCCGTGCCTTGCCTTCCGTTACCCTTTCCTTGCCTTGCCGTCTATTGCCTAGCCTTGCGTTGTCATGCCTTAGACTTGCCTTGCCTTGCAGTGCCCTTGTCCTTACCTTATTGCCGAGCCTTCCGTTACCCTTGTCTTGCCTTGCCGTCCTTGGATTGCCGAGCCTTCCGTTACCCTTGTCTTGCCTTGCCGTGCCGTCGGTTACCCTTGCCTTGCTGCCTCCCGTTGCCTTAGCCTTGCTTGTGTTGTCTTGCCTTCAATTTGTATTGCCTTGCGTTGCCTTTCCTCATCTTTGCATTGCCTTGCCGTGCCTTACCTTCCTTTACCATTTCCTTGCCTTGCCGTGCATTGCCTAGCCTTGCGTTGTCTTGTCTTAGCCTTGCCTTCCTTCCCGTGCCTTGCCTTGTGCTTCCATTGCCTTGCCGTGCCTTCCGTTACACTTCCCGTGCCTTGCTTTGCATTGCGTTGCCTTGCCTTCCATTACCCTTTCCTTGGTTGCCGTGCATTGCCTAGCCTTGCGTTTTCGTGGCCTAGCCTTGCCTCCCCTTACCTTGGCCTTGCTTGGCTTGCCTGTCCTTCAACTTGCCTTGCTTTACGTTGCCTTGCCTTAGCCTTGCCTTGCCTTCCCGTGCCTTGCCTTGCCTTGTCCTTCCTTTGTCATGCCGTGCCTTCCATTACCCTTACCTTGACTTCCTTTGCCTTTCTTTGCCTTGCCTTGCCTTGCCTTTCCTACCGTTACCCTTCCCTTGCCTTGCCGTGCATTGCCTAGCCTGGCGTTGCCTTACCTTAGCCTTTCCTTGCCTTGCCGTGCCTTGCCTTGTCCTTCCCTTGCCTTGCCGTCCCTTCCGTTACCCTTGCCTTTCCTTGCTTTGCCTTGCCTTGCCTTGCCTTGCCTTTCCTTCCGTTACCCTTTCCTTGCCTTGCTTGGCCTTCCATTGCCTTGCTTTCTATTAACCCTTCCTTGCCTTGCCTTAACTTTGCTTTGCCTTGCGTTGCCTTGCCTTAGCCTTGCCTTGCCTTCCCGTGCCTTGCCTTCCGTTACCCTTTCCTTGTCTTGCCGTGCAATGCCTAGCCTTGCGTTGCCTTGCCTTAGCCTTTCTTTGACTTGCCGTGCCTTGCCTTCCGTTACCCTTTCCTTGCCTTGCCTTGAGTTGCCTTGCCTTATCGTTGCCTTGCCGTGCCGGGCCTTCCCTTGTCTTTCCTTTGCCTTGCCGTGCCTTCCGTTACACTTCCCTTGCCTTGCTTTGCCTTGCCTTGCCTTCCGTTACGTTACCCTTTCCTTGCCTTGCCGTGCATGGCCTAGCCTTTCGTTTTCGTGGCTTAGCCTTGCCTCCACGTAACATAGCCTTGCTTGGCTTGCCTGGCCTTAACCATGCCTTGCCTTGCGTTGCCTTGCCTTAGACTTGCCTTGCCTTGCCGTGCCTTGCCTTCCCTTGTACTTCCCTTGTCTTGCCGTGACTTCCATTACCCTTGCCTTGCCTTGATTTGTCTTGCCTTGCCCTGCCTTCCGTTACCCTTTCCTTTCCTTGCGGTGCATTGCCTAGACTTGGGTTGTCGTGCCATAGCCTTTCCTTGCCTTACCTTAGCCTTACTTGGCTCGCCTTGCCTTGCCGTGCCCTCTGTTACCCTTGCCTTTTCTTGCTTTGCCTTGCCTTGCCTTCCGTTACACTTACCTTGCCTTGCATTGCCTTGCTTTGCCTTGCCTTTGCCTTGCCTTAGCGTTTCCTTGCCTTGCCGTACCTTGCCTTGTCCTTCCCTTCCCTTGCCGTGCCTTCCTTAACATTTTCATGCCTTGCCGTGCCTTCCGTTACCCTTGACTTGCCTTGTTTTGCCTTGCCTCCCGTTACCCTTTCATTTCCTTGCCGTGCATTGCCTAGCCTTGCGTTGCCGTGCCCTAGCCTTGCCTCGCCTCGCCTTCCGTTGCCCATTCCTTGCCTTCCCGTGCATTGGCTAGCCTTGCGTTGCCTTGCCCTAGCCTTTCCTTGCCTTGCCGTGCCTTGTCTTGTCCTTCCCTTCCCTTGCCGTGCCTTCCGTTAACATTTTCCTGCCTTGCCGTGCCTTCCATTAACCTTGACTTGCTTTGCCTAGCCTTGCCTTCCGTTACCCTTCCCTTGCATTGCCGTGCATTGCCTAGCCTTGCGTTGCCTTGCCGTAGCCTTTCCTTGCCTTGCCTTGCCTTGTCCTTCCCTTGCCTTGCCGTCCCTTCCGTTACCCTTGCCTTGCCTTGCTTTGCCTTGCCTTGCCTTGCTTTGCCTTGCCTTCTGTTAGCCTTTCCATTCATTGCCTTAACTTCGCATTGTCTTGCGTTGCGTTGCGTTGCCTTAGCCTTGCCTTGCATTGCCGTGCGTTGCCTTGTCCTGCCCTTTCATTGCCATGCCTTCCGTTACCCATTCCTTGTCTTGCGTTGCCTTCCCTTCCGTTACCCTTTCCTTGCCTTGCCGTGCATTGCCTAGCCTTGCGTTGTCGTGCCTTAGCCTTGACTCCCCCTTGCCTTAGCCTTGCTTGTCTTGCCTTGACTTAACCTGGCCTTGCATGGCATTGCCTTGCCTTAGCCTTGCCTTACCTTGCCTTGCCTTGCCATGTCCTTCCCTTGTCTTGCCGTGCCTTCCGTTACCCTCGTCTTGCCTTGCCGTGCCTTCCTTTACCCTTGCCTTGCCTTGCTTTGCCTTGCCTTGCCTTCCGTTACCCTGTCCTTGCGCTGCCGTGCATTGCCTATCGTTGCGTTTTCATGCCTTAGACTTGCCTTGCCTTGCCGTGCCTTGCCTTGTCCTTCCCTTGCCTTGCCGAGCCTTCAGTTACCCTTCTCTTCCCTTGCGGTGCCTACCATTACCCTTGCCTTGCTTTGCTTTGCTTTGCATTGCCTGGCCTTCTGTTACCCTTTCCTTGCCTTACCGTGCATTGCCTAGCCTTGCTTTGTTGTGCATTAGCTTTGTCTCTCCTTCCCTTAACCTTGCTTGTCTTGCCTTCCCTTAACCTGGCCTTGCAAGGCAATGCCTTGCCTTAGCTTTACATTACCTTGTCTTGCCTTGCCTTGGCCTTCCTTTACCCTTGACTTGCCTTGCTTTGCCTTGCCTTGCCTTCCGTTACACTTTCCTTGCCTTATCCGTGCATTGCCTAGCTTTGAATTCTAGTGCTTTAGCCTTGCCTTGCCTTGCCTTTCCTTGCCTTGCCTTCCGTTACCCTTTCCTGGCATTGCCGTGCCTTGCATTCCGTTACCCTTTCCTTGCCTTACCATGCATTGCCTAGCCTTGTGTTGCGTTGCCTTAACCTTGCCTTGCCTTGCCGTGCCTTGCCTTCCGTTACCCTTTCCTTGCCTTGCCGTCTATTGCCTAGCCTTGCGTTGTCATGCCTTAGACTTGCCTTGCCTTGCAGTGCCTGGCCTTGTCCTTACCTTGGATTGCCGAGCCTTCCGTTACCCTTGTCTTGCCTTGCCGTGCCGTCGGTTACCCTTGCCTTGCTGCCTCCCGTTGCCTTAGCCTTGCTTGTGTTGTCTTGCCTTCAATTTGTATTGCCTTGCGTTGCCTTTCCTCATCTTTGCATTGCCTTGCCGTGCCTTACCTTCCTTTACCCATTTCCTTGCCTTGCCGTGCATTGCCTAGCCTTGCGTTGTCTTGTCTTAGCCTTGCCTTCCTTGCCGTGCCTTGCCTTGTCCTTCCATTGCCTTGCCGTGCCTTCCGTTACACTTCCCGTGCCTTGCTTTGCATTGCGTTGCCTTGCCTTCCATTACCCTTTCCTTGGTTGCCGTGCATTGCCTAGCCTTGCGTTTTCGTGGCCTAGCCTTGCCTCCCCTTACCTTGGCCTTGCTTGGCTTGCCTGTCCTTCAACTTGCCTTGCTTCGCGTTGCCTTGCCTTAGCCTTGCCTTGCCTACCCGTGCATTGCCTTGCCTTGTCCTTCCTTTGTCATGCCGTGCCTTCCATTACCCTTACCTTGCCTTCCTTTGCCTTTCTTTGCCTTGCCTTGCCTTGCCTTTCCTTCCGTTACCCTTTCCTTGCCTTGCTTGGCCTTCCATTGCCTTGCTTTCTATTAACCTTTCCTTGCCTTGCCTTAACTTTGCTTTGCCTTGCGTTGCCTTGCCTTAGCCTTGCCTTGCCTTCCGTTACCCTTTCCTTGCCTTTCCGTGCCTTGCCTTCCGTTACCTGTTCCTTGCCTTGCCTTAACTTCGCGTTGCCGTTGCGTTGCGTTGCCATAGCCTTTCCTTGCCTTGCCGTGCCCTTCCTGCCTTTACCATTGTCTTGCCTTGCCGTGCCTTGCCTTGTCCTTACCTTGCCTTGCCGAGCCTTCTGTTACCCTTGTCTTCCCTTGCCGTCCCTTCCGTTACCCTTGCCTAGCCTTGCGTTGCCTTGCCTTAGCCTTGCCTTCCCTTGCCGTGCCTTGCCTTTTCCGTCCCTTGCCTTGCCGTGCCTTCCGTTACACTTCGCTTGCCTTCCGTGCATTGCCTAGCCTTGCGTTGCCTTGCCTTAGCCTTTCCTTGCCTTGGCCTGCCTTGCCTTGTCCTTCCCATGCCTTGTCGTCCCTTCCGTTACCCTTTCCTTGCCTTGCTTTGCCTTGCTTTGACGTGCCTTGCCTTGCTTTGCCTTGCCTTGCCTTGCCATCCGTTACCCTTTCCTTGCCTTGCTTTGCCTTGCATTGCCTTGCTTTCTGTTACCCTTTCCTTGCCTTGCCGTAACTTTGCGTTGACTTGCGTTGCCTTGCCTTAGCCTTGCCTTGCCTTGCCTTCCGATACCCTTTCCTTGCCTTTCCGTGCCTTGCCTTCTGTTACCCTTTCCTTGCCTTGCCTTAACTTCGCGTTGCCTTGCGTTGCGCTGCGTTCTGTAAGCCTTTCCTTGCCTTGCCGTTCCTTGCCTTGTCCTTCCCTTGCCTTGCCATGCCTTCAGTTACCCTTGCCTTGCCTTGCTTTGCCTTGCCTTGCCTTGCCTTCCGTTACCCTTTCCTTGCCTTTCTGTGCCTTCCGTTACCCTTCCCTTGCCTTGCTTTGCCTTGCTTTGCTTTGCCTTCTGTTACCCTTTCCTTGCCTTGCCGTGCATTGCCTAGCCTTGCCTTGTCGTGCCTTAGCCTTGTCTCCCCTTGGCTTAGCCTTGCTTGGCTTGCCTTGCCTTAACCTTGCCTTGCTTTGCTATGATTTACCTTATCCTTGCCTTGCCTTGCCTTGTCTTTCCCTTGCCTTGCCATACCTTCCGTTACCCTTGCCTTTCCTTGCTATTCCGTGTCTTGCCTTGCCTTCCGTTACCCTTTCCTTGCCTTGCCTGAACTTTGCGTTGCCTTGCGTTGCCTTGCCTTCGGCGTGCGTTGCCTTGCTGTGCCTTGCATTCCGTTACCATTGATTTGACTTTCCATGCCTTCCGTTACCCTTGGCTTACCTTAGCCTTTCCTTGCCTTCCCGTGCTTTGCCTTGTACTTCCCTTGCCTTGCCGTCCCTTCCGTTAGCCTTGCCTTGCCTTGCTTTGCCTTGCCTTGCCTTGCTTTGCCTTGCCATGCCTTTCCTTCCGCTACCCTTTCCTTACCTTGCTTTGCCTTGCATTGCTTTCCTTTCTGTTACCCTTTCCTTGCCTTGCCTTAACTTTGCTTTGCCTTACGTTGCCTTACCTTAGCCTTTCCCTGACTTGCCGTGCCTTGCCTTGTACTTCCCTTGCCTTGCCGTCCCTTCCGTTACCCTTGCCTTGCCTTGCTTTGCCTTCCCTTGCCTTTCCTACCGTTACCCTTTCCTTGCCTTGCTTTGCCTTGCTTCGGTTACCCTTTCCTTTCCTTGCGGTGCATTGCCTAGTCTTGCATTGTCGTGCTATAGCCTTTCCTTGCCTTGCCTTAGCCTTACTTGGCTTGCCTTGCCTTGCCGTGCCGTCTGTTACCCTTGCCTTTTCGTGCTTTGCCTTGCCTTGCCTTCCGTTACCCTTCCCTTGCCTTGCCGTTCATTGCCTAACCTGGCGTTGCCTTGCCTTACCCTTTCCTTGCCTTGCCGTACATTTCCTAGCCTTTCGTATCCTTGCCTTAGCCTTGACTTCCCTTGCCGTGCCTTGCCTTGTCCTTCCCTTGCCTTGCCGTCCCTTCCGGTACCCTTGCCTTGCCTTGCTTTGCCTTACTTTGCCTTGCCTTGCCTTGCTTTGCCTTGCCTTGCCTTTCCTTCCGTTACCCTTTCCTTGTCTTGCTTGGCCTTGCATTGCCTTGCTTTCTGTTACCTTTTCCTTGCCTTGCCTTAACTTTGCTTTGCCTTGCGTTGCTTTGCCTTAGCCTTGCCTTGCCTTGCCTTGCCGTCCCTTCCGTTACCCTTGCCTTGCCTTGCTTTGCCTTGCCTTGCCTTGCTTTGCCTTGCCTTGCATTTCCTTCCGTTACACTTTACTTGCCTTGCTTTGCCTTACCTTGCCTTCCTTTCTGTTACCCTTCCCTTGCCTTGTCGTTCATTGCTTAGCCTTGCGTTGCCTTGCCTTAGCCTTGCCTTGCCTTGCCTTGTCTTGCCGCCCCTTCCGTTACCCTTGCCTTGCCTTGCTTTGCCTTGCCTTGCCTTGCTTTGCCTTGCCTTGCCTTCCATTACCCTTTCCTTGCCTTGCTTTGCCTTGCATTGCCTTGCCTTTTGTTTCCCTTTCCTTGCCTTGCCTTAAATTTGCATTGCCTTGCCTTATCCTTCCCTTGCCTTGCCGTCCCTTGCCTTCCGTTACCCTTTCCTTGCATTGCCGTGCCTTGCCTTCCGTAACCCTTTTCTTGCCTTGCCTTAACTTCGCGTTGCTTTGCGTTGCGTTGCCTTAGCCTTGCCTTGCCTTGCCGTGGCTTGCCTTGTCCTTCCCTTTCCTTGCCAAGACTTCAGTTACCCTTGCCTTGCCTTGCTTTGCCCTGCCTTGCCATGCCTTCCGTTACCCTTTCCATGCCTTGCTGTGATTTCCGTTACCCTTTGCTTGCCTTGCTTTGCCTTGCATTGCCTTGCCTTCTGCTACCCTTTCCTTGCCTTGCCGTGCATTACGTAGTCTTGCGTTGTCGTGCCTGCGCCTTGTCTCCCCTTGCCTTAAGCTTGCTTGGCTTGCCTTCCCTTAATCTTGCCTTGCTTTGCGTTGCCTTGCCTTATCCTTGCCTTGCCTTGTCTTTCCCTTCCCTCGCTGTGCCTTTCGTTACCCTTGCCTTGCCTTGTTTTCCTTGCCTTGCCTTCCCTACCGTTACCGTTGCCTTGCCTTGCCTTAACTTTGCGTTGCCTTGCATTGCGTTGCGATGCCTTTGCCTTCCCTTGCCTTGCCGTGCCTTGCCGTCCGTTACCATTGTCTTGCCTTGCCGTGCTTTGCCTTCCGTTACCCTTTCCTTGCCTTCCCGTCTATTTCCTAGCCTTCCGTTTTCATGCCTTAGCCTTGCCTTGCCTTGGCGTGCCTTGCCTTGTCCTTCCCTTGTCTTGCCGAGCATTCCGTTACCCTTGACTTGCCTTGCCGTGCCTTCAGTTACCCTTGCCTTGCCTTGCCTCACCTTGCTTTAGCCTTGCTTGGGATGTCTTGCCTTCACTTTGCATTGCCTTCCGTTGCCTTTCCTCAGCTTTGTATTGCCTTGACGTGCCTTGCCTTCCTTTATCCTTTCCTTGCCTTGCCGTACATTTCCTAGCCTTTCGTATCCTTGCCTTAGCCTTGACTTCCCTTGCCGTGCCTTGCCTTGTCCTTCCCTTGCCTTGCCGTCCCTTCCGGTACCCTTGCCTTGCCTTGCTTTGCCTTACTTTGCCTTGCCTTGCCTTGCTTTGCCTTGCCTTGCCTTTCCTTCTGTTACCCTTTCCTTGTCTTGCTTGGCCTTGCATTGCCTTGCTTTCTGTTACCTTTTCCTTGCCTTGCCTTAACTTTGCTTTGCCTTGCGTTGCTTTGCCTTAGCCTTGCCTTGCCTTGCCTTGCCGTCCCTTCCGTTACCCTTGCCTTGCCTTGCTTTGCCTTGCCTTGCCTTGCTTTGCCTTGCCTTGCATTTCCTTCCGTTACACTTTACTTGCCTTGCTTTGCCTTACCTTGCCTTCCTTTCTGTTACACTTCCCTTGCCTTGCCGTTCATTGCTTAGCCTAGCGTTGCCTTGCCTTAGCCTTGCCTTGCCTTGCCTTGTCTTGCCGCCCCTTCCGTTACCCTTGCCTTGCCTTGCTTTGCCTTGCCTTGCCTTGCTTTGCCTTCCATTACCCTTTCCTTGCCTTGCTTTGCCTTGCATTGCCTTGCCTTTTGTTTCCCTTTCCTTGCCTTGCCTTAAATTTGCATTGCCTTGCCTTATCCTTCCCTTTCCTTGCCGTCCCTTGCCTTCCGTTACCCTTTCCTTGCATTGCCGTGCCTTGCCTTCCGTTACCCTTTCCTTGCCTTGCCTTAACTTCGCGTTGCTTTGCGTTGCGTTGCCTTAGCCTTGCCTTGCCTTGCCGTGGCTTGCCTTGTCCTTCCCTTTCCTTGCCAAGACTTCAGTTACCCTTGCCTTGCCTTGCTTTGCCCTGCCTTGCCATGCCTTCCGTTACCCTTTCCATGCCTTGCTGTGATTTCCGTTACCCTTTGCTTGCCTTGCTTTGCCTTGCATTGCCTTGCCTTCTGCTACCCTTTCCTTGCCTTGCCGTGCATTACGTAGTCTTGCGTTGTCGTGCCTGCGCCTTGTCTCCCCTTGCCTTAAGTTTGCTTGGCTTGCCTTCCCTTAACCTTGCCTTGCTTTGCGTTACCTTGACTTATCCTTGCCTTGCCTTGCCTTGCCTTCTCTTTCCCTTCCCTTGCTGTGCCTTTCGTTACCCTTGCCTTGCCTTGTTTTCCTTGCCTTGCCTTCCCTACCGTTACCCTTGCCTTGCCTTGCCTTAACTTTGCGTTGCCTTGCGTTGCGTTGTGTTGCCTTTGCCTTGCCTTGCCTTGCCGTGCCTTGCCTTCCGTTACCATTGTCTTGCCTTGCCGTGCTTTGCCTTCCGTTACCCTTTCCTTGCCTTCCCGTCTATTTCCTAGCCTTCCGTTGTCTTGCCTTAGCCTTGCCTTGCCTTGGCGTGCCTTGCGTTGTCCTTCCCTTGTCTTGCCGAGCCTTCCGTTACCGTTGTCTTGCCTTGCCGTGCCTTCCGTTACCCTTGCCTTGCCTTGCCTCCCCTTGCTTTAGCCTTGCTTGGGATGTCTTGCCTTCACTTTGCATTGCCTTCCGTTGCCTTTCCTCAGCTTTGCATTGCCTTGACGTGCCTTGCCTTCCTTTACCCTTTCCTTGCCTTGCCGTACATTGCCTAGCCTTTCGTATCCTTGCCTTAGTCTTGCCTTCCCTTGCCGTGCCTTGCCTTGTCCTTCCCTTGCCTTGCCGTCCCTTCCGTTACCCTTGCCTTGCCTTGCTTTGCCTTGCTTTGCCTTGCCTTGCTTTGCCTTGCCTTGCCTTGCTTTGCCTTGCCTTGCCTTTCCTTCCGTTACCCTTTCCTTGTCTTGCTTAGCCTTGCCTTGCCTTGCCTTCCGTTACCATTCCCTTGCCTTGCAGTGCATCGCCTAGCCTTGCGTTGCCTTACCTTAGCCTTTCCTTGCCTTGCCTTGCCTTGCCTTGTCCTTCCCTTGCCTTGCCGTCCCTTCCGTTACCCTTGCCTTGCCTTGCTTTGCCTTGCCTTGCCTTGCTTTGCCTTGCCTTGCATTTCCTTCCGTTACACTTTACTTGCCTTGCCTTGCCTTGCCTTGCCTTGCATTGCCTTGCTTTCTGTTACCCTTCCCTTGCCTTGTCGTTCATTGCATAGCTTTGCCTTGTCTTGTCCTTCCCTTGCCTTGCCGTGCCTTGCCTTCCGTTACCCTTTCCGTGCCTCTCCGTGCTTTGCCTTCCGTTACCCGTTCCTTGCCTAGCCTTAACTTCGCGATGCCTTGCGCTGCGTATCGTTGCCTTAGCCTTTCCTTGCCTTGCCGTGCCTTGTATTCCGTTACCATTGTCTTGCCTTGCCGTGCCTTGCCTTGTCCTTACCTTGCCTTGCCGAGCCTTCTGTTACCCTTGCCTTCCCTTGCCGTGCCTTGCATTCCGTTATCCTTGTTTTGCCTTGCCATGCCTTCCGTTACCCTTGCCTTGCCGTGCCTTGCCTTGTCCTTCCCTTGCCTTGCCGTGCTTTCCCTTACCCTTACCTTGCCATGCCATGCATTGCCTGGCCTTGCCTTGCCTTGCATTAGCATTACCTTGCCTTGCCGCGCCTTGGATTGTCCTTCCCTTCCCTTGCCGTGCCTTCCGTTAACATTTTCTTGCTTTGCCGTGCCTTCCGTTACCCTTGATTTGCCTTGCTTTGCCTTGCCTCCCGTTACCCTTTCCTTTCCTTGCCGTGCATTGCCTAGCCTTGCGTTGCCTTACCTTAGCCTTTCCTTGCCTTGCCATGCCTTGCCTTGTCCTTACCTTTCCTTGCCGAGCATTCTGTTACCCTTGCCTTGCCTTGCCGTGCCTTACCTTCCGTTACCCTCGTCTTGCCTTGCCATGCCTTCCGTTACCCTTGCCTTGCCGTGCCTTACCTTGTCCTTCCCTTGCCTTGCCGTGCTTTCCCTCACCCTTACCTTGCCTGGCCATGTATTGCCTGGCCTTGCCTTGCCTTGCATTAGCCTTGCCTTGCCTTGTCGTTCCTTGCATTGTCCTTCCGTCCCCTTGCCGTGGTTTCCGTTAACATTTTCTTGCTTTGCCGTGCATTCCGTTACCCTTGATTTGCCTTGCCTTGCCTTGCCTTCGGTTACCCTTTCCTTTCCTTGCGGTGCATTGCCTAGCCTTGCGTTGTTCTGCCATAGCCTTTCCTTTCCTTGCCTTAGCCTTACTTGGCTTCCCTTGCCTTGCCGTGCCCTCTGTTACCCTTGCGTTTCCTTGCTTTGCCTTGCCTTCCCTTCCGTTACCCTTCCCTTGCCTTGCCTTGCATTGCCTAGCCTTGCGTTGCCTTACCTTAGCCTTTCCTTGCCTTGCCGTGCCTTGCGTTTTCCTTCCCTTACCTTGCCGTCCCTTCCGTTACCCTTGCCTTGCTTTGCTTTGCCTTGCTTTGCCTTGCCTTGCTTTGCCTTGCATTGCCTTGCTTTCTGTTACCTTTTCCTTGCCTTGCCTTAACTTTGCTTTGCCTTGCGTTGCCTTGCCTTAGCCTTGCCTTGCCTTGCCTTGCCTTGCCTTCCGTTACCATTCACTTGCCTTGCCGTGCATCGCCTAGCCTTGCGTTGCCTTACCTTAGCCTTTCCTTGCCTTGCATTGCCTTGTCCTTCCCTTGCCTTGCCGTCCCTTCCGTTACCCTTGCCTTGCCTTGCTTTGCCTTGCCTTGCCTTGCTTTGCCTTGCCTTGCCTTTCCTTCCGTTACACTTTACTTGCCTTGCTTTGCCTTGCCTTGCCTTCCTTTCTGTTACCCTTCCCTTGCCTTGCCGTTCATTGCTTAGCCTTGCGTTGCCTTGCCTTAGCCTTGCCTTGCCTTGCCTTGTCTTTCCGTCCCTTCCGTTACCCTTGCCTTGCCTTGCTTTACCTTGCCTTGCCTTGTCCTTCCCTTGCCTTGCCGACCGTTCTGTTACCCTTGTCCTCCCTTGCCGTGCCTTCCGTTATCCTTGCTTTGCTTTGCTTTGCCTTGCATTGCGTTGCCTTCTGTTACCCTTTCCTTGCCTTGCCGTGCATTGCCTAGCCTTGCTTTGTTGTGCATTAGCTTTGTCTCACCTTCCCTTAACCTTGCTTGTCTTGCCTTCCCTTAACCTGGCCTTGCAAGGCAATGCCCTGCCTTAGCTTTACATTACCTTGTCTTGCCTTGCCGTGCCTTCCTTTACCCTTGACTTGCCTTGCTTTGCCTTGCCTTGCCTTCCGTTACACTTTCCTTGCCTTATCCGTGCATTGCCTAGCCTTGAATTCTAGTGCTTTAGCCTTGCCTTGCCTTGCCTTTCCTTGCCTTGCCTTCCGTTACCCTTTCCTGGCCTTGCCGTGCCTTGCATTCCGTTACCCTTTCCTTGCCTTGCCGTGCATTGCCGAGCCTTGTGTTGCCTTGCCTTAACCTTGCCTTGCCTTGCCCTGCCTTGCCTTCCGTTACACTTTCTTGCCTTGCCGTCTATTGTCTAGCCTTGCGTTCTCATGGCTTAGACTTGCCTTGCCTTTCAGTGCCTGGCCTTGTCCTTCCCTTGGTTTGCCGATCGTTCCGTTACCCTTGTCTTGCCTTGCCGTGCCGTCCGTTACCCTTGCCTTGCTGCCTCCCGTTGCCTTAGCCTTGCTTGTGTTGTCTTGCATTCACTTTGTATTGCCTTGCGTTGCCTTTCCTCATCTTTGCATTGCCTTGCCGTGCCTTACATTCCTTTACCCTTTCCTTGCCTTGCCGTGCATTGCCTAGCCTTGCGTTGCCTTGCCGTGCCTTCCGTTAACATTTTCTTGCCTTGCCGTGCCTTCCGTTACCCTTGACTTGCTTTGCTTTGCCTTGCCTTCGGTTACCCTTTCCTTTCCTTGCGGTGCCTTGCCTAGCCTTGGGTTGTCGTGCCATAGACGTTCCTAGCCTTGCCTTAGCTTTACTTGGCTTGCCTTGCCTTGCCGTGCCGTCTGTTACCCTTGCCTTTTCTTGGTTTGCCTTGCCTTGCCTTCCGTTACCCTTCCCTTGCCTTGCCGTGCATTGCGTAGCCTTGCGTTGCCTTACCTTAGCCTTTCCTTGCCTTGGCGTGCCTTGCCTTGTCCTTCCCTTGACTTGCCGTCCCTTCCGTTACCCTTGCCTTGCCTTGCTTTGCCTTGCCTTGCCTTTCCTTCCGTTACACGTTACTTGCCTTCCTTTGCCTTGCCTTGCCTTCCGTTCCGTTACCCTTCCATTTCCTTGCCGTTCATTGCTTAGCCTTGCGTTGCCTTGCCTTAACCTTTCCTTGCCTTGCCTTGCCTTGTCTTTCCCTTGCCTTGCCGTCCCTTCTGTTACCTTTGCCTTGCCTTGCTTTGCCTTGCCTTGCCTTGCCTTGCTTTTCCTTGCCTTGCGTTGCATTCCATTAACCATTCCATGCCTTGCTTTGCCGTGCATTGCCTTGCCTTCTGTTACCCTTCCCTTTCATTGCCTTAACTTCGCATTGCCTTGCGTTGCGTTGTTTTGCCTTAGCCTTGCCTTGCCTTGCCGTGTCTTGCCTTCACGTTGCATTGCCTTGCGTTGCCTTTCCTCAGCTTTGCATTGCCTTGACGTTCCTTGACTTCCTTTACCCTTTCCTTGCCTTGCCGTACATTGCCTAGCCTTTCGTTTCCTTGCCTTAGCCTTGCCTTTCGTTGCCGTGCCTTACCTTGTCCTTCCCTTGCCTTGACGTCCCTTCCGTTACCCTTGCCTTCCCTTCCTTTGCCTTTCTTTGCCTTGCGTAGCCTTTCCTTGATTTCCGTTACCCTTTCCTTGCCTTGCTTTGCCTTGCATTGCCTTGCCTTCTGTTTCCCTTTCCTTGCCTTGTCTTAACTTTGCGGTGCCTTGCGTTGCCTTGCCTTAGCTTTCCCTTGCATTGCCGTGCGTTCCGTCGGTTACCCTTGCCTTGCCTTGCCTTAACTTTGCGTTGCCTTGCGTTGCGTTGCATTGCCTTAGCCTTGCCTTGCCGTGCCTTGCCTTCCGTTACCATTGTCTTGCCTTGCTTTGCCTTGCCTTGAATTGCCTTCCGTTACCCTTTCCTTGCCTTGCCGTGCATTGCCTAGCCTTGCGTTGTCGTGCCTTAGCCTTGCCTTGCCTTGCCTTCCGTTACCCTTTCCTTGCCTTGCCGTGCATTGCCTAGCCTTTCGTTGTCGTGCCTTAGCCTTGCCTCGCCTTTCCGTGCCTTGCCGTCCGTTACCTTTGTCTTGCCTTGCCGTGCCTTCCGTTACCCTTGCCTTGCCGTGCCTTGCCTTGTCCTTCCCTTGCCTTGCCGTGCTTTCCCTTACCCTTACCTTGCCTTGCCATGCATTGCCTTGCCTTGCCTTGCCTTGCATTAGCCTTGCCTTGCCGGGCCGTGCCTTGCCTTGTCCTTCCCTTCCCTTGCCGTGCCTTCCGTTAACATTTTCTTGCTTTGCCGTGCCTTCCGTTACCCTTGACTTGCCTTGCTTTGCCTTGCTCCCGGTTCCCTTTCCTTTCCTTGCCGTGCATTGCCTAGCCTTGCTTTGCCGTGCCCTAGCCTTGCCTTGCCTTGCCTTTCGTTAACCTTTACTTGCCCAGCCGTGCATTGCCTAGCCTTGCGTTTTCATGCCTTAGACTTGCCTTGCCTTGCCTTGCCTTCCCTACCGTTACCCTTGCTTTGCCTTGTATTAACTTTGTGTTGCCTTGCGTTGCGTTGCGTTGCCTTAGCCTTTCCTTGCCTTGCCGTGCCTTGCCTTCCGTTATCATTGTCTTTCCTTGCCGTGCCTTGCCTTCCGTTACCCTTTCATTGCCTTCCCGTCTATTTCCTGGCCTTGCGTTGTCATGCCTTAGACTTGCCTTGCCTTGCCGAGCCTTCCATTACACTTGTCTTGCCTTGCCGTGCCTTCCGTTACACTTGCCTTGCCTTGCCTCCCCTTGCTTTAGCCTTGCTTGGGATGTCTTGCCTTCACTTTGCATTGCCTTGCGTTGTCTTTCCTCAGCTTTGCATTGCCTTGACGTGCATGGCCTTCCTTTACCCTTTCCTTGCCTTGCCGTACATTGCCTAGCCTTTCGTTTCCTTGCCTTAGCCTTGCCTTCCCTTGCCGTGCCTTCCCTTGTCCTTCCCGTGCCTTGCCGACTCTTCCGATACAATTGCCTTGCCTTCCTTTGCCTGGCTTTGCCTTGCCTTGCCTTGCTTTGCCTTGCCTTGCCTTGCCTTCCGTTACCCTTTCCTTGTCTTGCTTGGCCTTGCATTGCCTTGCTTTCTGTTACCCTTTCCTTGCCTTGCCTTAACTTTGCTTTGACTTGCGTTGCCTTGCCTTAGCCTTGCCTTGCCTTGCCTTCCATTACCGTTTCCGTGCCTCTCCGTGCCTTGCCTTCCGTTACCCGTTCCTTGCCTTGCCTTAACTTCGCGTTGCCTTGCGCTGTGTTGCGTTGCCTTAGCCTTTCCTTGCCTTGCCGTGCCTTGCATTCCGTTACCATTGTCTTGCCTTGTCGTGCCTTGCCTTGTCCTTACCTTGCCTTGCCGAGCCTTCTGTTACACTTGCCTTGCTATGCCGAGACTTGCCTTCCATTACCCTTGTCTTGCCTTGCCATTCCATCCGTTACACTTGCCTTGCCCTGCCTTGCCTTGTCCTTCCCTTGCCTTGCCGTGCTTTCCCTTACACTTACCTTGCCTTGCCGTGCATTGCCTGGCCTTGCCTTGCCTTGCATTAGCCTTGCCTTGCCTTGCCGTGCCTTGCATTTTCCTTCCCTCCCCTTGATGTGCCTTCCGTTAACATTTTCTTGCTTTGCCGTGCCTTCCGTTACCCTTGATTTGTCTTGCTTTGCCTTGCCTTCGGTTACCCTTTCCTTTCCTTGTGGTGCATTGCCTAGCCTTGCGTTGTTGTGCCATTGCCTTTCCTTCCCTTGCCTTAGCCTTACTTGGCTTGCCTTGCCTTGCCGTGCCCTCTGTTACCCTTGCGGTTTCTTGCTTTGCCTTGCCTTGCCTTCCGTCACCCTTCCCTTGCCTTATCCTCCTTTGCCTAGCTTTGCATTGCCTTACCTTAGCCTTTCCTTGCCTTGCGGTTCCTTGCGTTTTCCTTCCCTTACCTTGCCGTCCCTTCCGTTACCCGTGCCTTGCCTTGCTTTGCCTTGCGTTGCCTTGCCTTAGCCTTGCCTTGCCTTGCCGTGCCTTGCCTTCCGTTACCCTTACCGTGCCTTTCCGTTCCTTGCCTTCCGTTACCCGTTCCTTGCCTTGCCTTAACTTCGCGTTGCCTTCCGTTGCGTTGCGTTGCCTTAACCTTTCCTTGCCTTGCGGTTCCTTGCCTTCCGTTGCCACTGTCTTGCCTTACCGTGCTTTCCCTTACCCTTACCTTGCCTTGCCATGCATTGCCTGGCCTTGCCTTGCCTTGCATTAGCATTACCTTGCATTGCCGTGCCTTGCATTGTCCTGCCCTTCCCTTGCCGTGCCTTCCGTTAACATTTACTTGCTTTGCCGTGCCTTCCGTTACCCTTGATTTGCTTTGATTTGCCTTGCCTCCCGTTACCCTTTCCTTTCCTTGCCGTGCATTGCCTAGCCTTGCGTTGCCTTACCTTAGCCTTTCCTTGCCTTGCCGTGCCTTGCCTTGTCCTTACCTTTCCTTGCCGAGCATTCTGTTACCCTTGCCTTGCCTTGCCGTGCCTTACCTTCCGTTACCCTTGTCTTGCCTTGCCATGCCTTCCGTTACCCTTTCCTTGCCGTGCCTTGCCTTGTCCTTCCCTTGCCTTGCCGTGCTTTCCCTTACCCTTACCTTGCCTGGCCATGCATTGCCTGGCCTTGCCTTGCCTTGCATTAGCCTTGCCTTGCCTTGCCGTGCCTTGCATTGTCCTTCCGTCCCCTTGCCGTGGTTTCCGTTAACATTTTCTTGCTTTGCCGTGCCTTCCGTTACACTTGATTTGCCTTGCTTTGCCTTGCCTTGCATTCCCTTCCGTTACCCTTTCCTTGCCTTGCCGTGCATGGCCTAGCCTTGCGTTTTCGTGGCTTAGCCTTGCCTCCACTTAACATAGCCTTGCTTGGATTGCCTGGCCTTAACCTTGCCTTTCCTTGCGTTGCCTTGCGTTAGCCTTGCCTTGCCTTGCCGTGCCCTGCCTTGCCTTGTCCTTCCCTTGCCTTGCCGTGCCTTCCTTTACCCTTGCCTTGCCGTGCCTTGCCTTGTCCTTCCCTTGCCTTGCCGTGCTTTCCCTTACCCTTACCTTACCTTGCCATGCATTGCCTGGCCTTGCCTTACCTTGCGTTGCCTTACCTTGCCGTGCCTTGCCTTCCGTTACGCTTTCCTTGCATTGCCGTCTATTGCCTAGCCTTGCGTTGTCATGCCTTAGACTTGCCTTGCCTTGCAGGGCATTGCCTTGTCCTTCCCTTGGTTTGCCGAGCATTCCGTTACCCTTGTCTTGCCCTTCCGTGCCGTCCGTTACCCTTCCCTTGCCTTGCCTCCCCTTGCCTTAGCCTTGCTTGGGTTGTCTTGCCTTCACTTTGCATTGCCTTGCGTTGCCTTTCCTCAGCTTTGCATTGCCTTGACATGCCTTGACTTCCTTTACCCTTTCCTTGCCTTGCCGTGCCTTGCCTAGCCTTGCGTTGTCGTGCGTTATCCTTGACTCCCCTTGCCTTAGCCTTGCTTGTCTTGACTTCCTTTAACCTCGCCTTGCATGTCATTGCCTTGCCTTAGCCTTGCCTTACCTTGCCTTGCCTTGCCTTCTGTTACCCTTTCCTTGCCTTGCCGTGCATTGCCTAGCCTTGCGTTGTCGTGCATTAGCGTTGTCTCCCCTTGCCTTTGCCTTGCTTGTCTTGCCTTAACTTAACCTGGCCTTGCATGGCATTGCCTTGCCTTAGCCTTGCCTTACATTGCCTTGCCTTCCCTTCTGTTACCCTTTCCTTGCCTTGCCGTACATTGCCTAGCCTTGCTTGGTCGTGCCTTAGCCTTGTCTCCACTTGCCTTAGCCTAGCTTGGCTTGCGTTGCCTTAGCTTATGTTACCTTTTCCTTGCCTTGCCGTGCATTTCCTAGCCTTGCGTTTTCGTGCATTAGCTTTGTCTCCCCTTGCCTTAGCCATGCTTGTCTTGCCTTGCCTTAACCTTGCCCTGCTTTGCGTTGCCTTACGTTATCATTGCCTTGCCTTGCCTTGTTTTCCCTTGCCTTGCCGTGCCTTCTGTTACCCTTGCCTTGCCTTGCTTTTCCTTGCCTTGCCTTGCCTTCCGTTACCCTTTCCTTGCCTGGCTTTGCCTTGCATTCCCTTGCTTTCTGTTACCCTTTCCTTGCCTTGCCTTAACATTGCGTTGCCTTGCATTGCCTTGCCTTGTCCTTCCCTTGCCTTGCCGTGCCTTCCCTTAAAGTTACCTTGCCTTGCCGTGCATTGCCTAGCCTTGCGTTGTCGGGCATTAACTTTGTTTCCCCTTGCCTTAGCCTTGCCTTACCTTGCCTTTCCTTGCCGTGCATTGCCTAGCCTTGCGTTGTCGTGCTTTTGCCTTGCCTTGCCTTGCCGTGCATTGCCTTCCGTTACCCTTTTCTTGCCTTGCCTTGCCTTCCGTTACCCTTGCCTTGCCGTGCCTTGCCTTGTCCTTCCCTTGCCTTGCCGTGCCTTCCCTTACCCTTACCTTGCCTTGCCATGCATTGCTTAGCATTGCGTTGCCTTGCCTTAGCCGTGCCTTGACTTGCCGTACCATGCCTTCCATTACGCTTGCTTTGGCTTGCTTTGCCTTCCATTCTGTTACCCTTTCCTTGCCTTGCTGTACATTGCCTAGCCTTGCGTGGTCGTGCCTTAGCCTTGTCGCCTCTTGCCTTAGCCTTGCTTGGCTTGCCTTGCCTTAGCTTCTGTTACCCTTTCCTTGCCTTGCCGTGCATGTCCTAGCCTGGCGTTGCCGTGCATTAGCATTGTCTCCCCTTGCCTTAGCCTTGCTTTTCCTTCCTTCCCTTAACATGGCCTTGCAAGGCATTGCCTTGCCTTAGCCTTGCCTTACCTTGCCTTGCCTGGCCAAGTCCTTCCCTTGCCTTGCCGTTCCTTCTGTTACCCTTGTCTTGCCTTGCCGTGCCTTCCTGTACCCTTGCCTTGCCTTGCTTTGCCTTGCCTTGCCTTGCCGTCCGTTACCCTTTCCTTGCCTTGAAGTGCATTGCCTAGCCTTGCGTTGTCGTGCCTTAGCCTTGCCTTGCCTTGCCGTGCCTTGCCTTCCGTTAGCCTTTTCTTGCCTTGCCTTGCCTTCCGTTACCCTTGCCTTGCCGTGCCTCGCCTTGTCGTTCCCTTGCCTTGCCGTGCCTTCCCTTACCCTTACCTTGCCTTGCCATGCATTGCCTGCCTTGCCTTACCTTGCCTTGCCGTGGCTTGCCTTGTCCTTCCCTTCCCTTGCGGTGCCTTCCGTTAACATTTTCTTCCCTTGCCGTGCCTTCCGTTACCCTTGACTAGCCTTGCTTTGCCTTGCCTCCCTTTACCCTTTCTTTTCCATGCCGTGCATTGCCTAGCCTTGCGTTGCCGTGCCCTAGCCTTGAGTTGCCTTGCCTTCCGTTACCCATGCCTTGCCTTCCCGTACATTGGCTAGCCTTGCGTTGCCTTGCCCTAGCCTTTCCTTGCCTTGCCGTGCCTTGCCTTGTCCTTCCCTTCCCTTGCCGTGCCTTCCGTTAACATTTTCTTGCCTTGCCGTGACTTCCGTTACCCTTGACTTGCCTTGCTTTGCCTTGCCTACGGTTACCTTTTCCTTTCCTTGCGGTGCATTGCCTAGCCTTGCGTTGTCGTGCCATAGCCTTTCCTTGCCTTGCCTTAGCCTTACTTGGCTTGCCTTGCCTTGCCGTGCCCTCTGTTACCCTTCCCTTTTCTTGCTTTGCCTATTCGTGCCTTCCGTTACCCTTCCCTTGCCTTGACGTGCATTGCCTAGCCTTGCGTTGCCTTGCCTTAGCCTTTCCTTGCCTGGCCCTGTCTTGCCTTGTCCTTCCCATGCCTTGCCGTCCATTCCATTACCCGTGCCTTGCTTTGCTTTGCCTTGCATTGCCTTGCCTTCTGTTACCCTTTCCTTGCCTTGCCGTGCATTGCCTAGCCTTGCGTTGTTGTGCAATAGCTTTGTCTCTCCTTCACTTAACTTTTCTTGTCTTGCCTTCCCTTAACCTGGCCTTGCTTGGCATTGCCTTGCCTTAGCCTTCCTTTACCCTTGACTTGCCTTGCTTTGCCTTGCCTTGCCTTCCGTTACCCTTTCCTTGCCTTACCCGTGCATTGCCTAGCCTTGCATCGTAGTGCTTTAGCCTTGCCTTGCCTTGCCTTTCCTTGCCTTGCCTTCCGTTACCCTTTCCTGGCCTTGCCGTTTCTTGCCTTCGGTTACCCTTTCCTTGCCTTGCCGTGCATTGCCTAGCATTGTGTTGCCTTGCCTTAGACTTTCCTTCCCTTGCCTTAGCCTTACTTGGCTTGCCTTGCCTTGCCCTGTCGTCTGTTACCCTTCCCTTTTCTTGCTTTGCCTTACCTTGCCTTCCATTAGCCTTCCCTTGCCTTGCCGTGCATTGCCTAGCCTTGCCTTGCCTTGCCTTACCCTTTCCTTGCCTTGTCCTTCCCTTGCCTTGCCGTCCCTTCCGTTACCCTTTCCTTGCCTTGCTTTGCCGTGCATTGCCTTGCCTTCCATTACCCTTTCCTTGCCTTGCTTTGCCGTGCATTGCCTTGCCTTCTGTTACCCTTCCCTTTCATTGCCTTAACTTCGCATTGCCTTGCGTTGCGTTACGTTGCCTTAGCCTTGCCTTGCCTTGCCGTACCTTGCCTTGTCCTTCCCTTGCCTTGATGTGCTTTCCCTTACACTTACCTTGCCTTGCCATGCACTGCTTGGCCTTGCCTTGCATTAGCCTTGCCTTGCCGTGCCTTGCCTTGTCCTTCCCTTCCCTTGCCGTGCCTTCCTTTAATATTTTCTTGCCTTTCCGTGCCTTCCGTTACCCTTGACTTGCCTTGCTGTGCCTAGCCTCCCGTTACCTTTTCCTTTCCTTGCCGTGCATTGGCTAGCCTTGGGTTGCCATGCCCTAGCCTAGCCTTGCCTTGCCTTCCCGTGCATTGGCTAGCCTTGAGTTGCCTTGCCCTAGCCTTTCCTTTCCTTGCCGTGTCTTGCCTTGTCCTGCGCTTCCCTTGCCGTTCCTTCCGTTAACATTTTCTTGCCTTGCCGTGCCTTCCGTTACCCTTGACTTGCCTTGCTTTGCCTTGCCTTCGGTTACTCTTTCCTTTCCCTGCGGTGCAATGCCTAGCCTTGCTTTGTCGTGCCATAGCCTTTCCTTGCCTTGGCTTAGCCTTACTTGGCTTGCCTTGCCTTGCCGTGACTTCTGTTACCCGTCCCTTTTCTTGCTTTGCTTTTTCTTGCCTTCCGTTACCCTTCCCTTGCCTTGCCGTGCATTGCCTAGGCCTTGCGTTGCCTTGCCTTAGCCTTTCCTTGCCTTGCCTTGACTTTTCCTTCCCTTGCCTTGCCGAGCCTTCCGTTACCCTTGTCTTGCCTTGCCGTGCCTACCGTTACCCTTGCCTTGCTTTGCTTTGCCTTGCATTGCCTTGCCTTCTGTTACCCTTTCCTTGCCTTGCCGTACATTGCCTAGCCTTGCGTTGTTGTGCATTAGCTTTGTCTCTCCTTCCCTAAACCTTGCTTTTCTTGCCTTCACTTAACCTGGTCCTGCATGGCATTGCCTTGCCTTAGCCTTACATTACCTTGGCTTGCCTTGCCGTGCCTTCCTTTACCGTTGACTTGCCTTGCTTTGCCTTGCCTTGCCTTCCATTACCCTTTCCTGGCCTTGCCGTGCCTTGCCTTCCGATACCCTTTCCTTGCGTTGCCGTGCATTGCCTAGACTTGTGTTGCCTTGCCTTAACCTTGCTTTGCCTTGCCATGCCGTGCCTTACGTTACCCTTCCTTTGCCTTGCCGTGCATTGCCTAGCCTTGCGTTGCCTTGCCTTAGCCTTTCCTTGCCTGGCCCTGCCTTGCCTTGTCCTTCCCATGCCTTGTCGTCCCTTCCGTTACCCTTGCCTTGCCTTGCCTTGCCTTGCCTTGTCTTTCCCTTGCCTTGCCGTGCCCTCTGTTACCCTTGCCTTGCCTTGCTTTGCCTTGCCTTGCCTTGCCTTCCGTTACCCATTCCTTGCCTTGCCTTAACTTTGCGTTGCCTTGCATGGCCTTCCCGTTCCTTGCAATCTTTTACCATTTCCTTGCCTTGCCGTGCCTTCCCTTCCGTTACCCTTTCCTTGCCTTGCCGTGCATTGCCTAGCCTTGCGTTTTCGTGGCTTAGACTTGCCTCCCCTTTCCTTAGCCTTGCTTGTCTTGCCTTCCCTTAACGTCGCCTTGCATGATATTGCCTTGCCTAAGCCTTGCTTACGTTGCATTGCCTTGTCTTCTGTTACCCTTGCCTTGCCTTGCCGTCCATTGCCTAGCCTTGCGTTGTCGTGCATTAGCTTTGTCTCCCCTTGACTTAACCTTGCTTGTCTTGCCTTCCTTTACCCTTGCCTAGCCTTGCGTTGCCTTGCATTAGCCTTGCCTTGCCTTGCCGTGTCTTGCCTTCCGATAACGTTTCCTTGCCTTTCCGTGCCTTGCCTTCCATTACCCTTTCCTTGCCTTGCCTTAACTTCGCGTTGCCTTGCCTTGCGTTGATTTGTATAAGCCTTGCCTTGCCTTGCCTTGCCTTGCCTTGTCCTAACCTTGCCTTGCCATCCCTTCAGTTACCCTTGCCTTGCCTTGCTTTTCCGTGCCTTGCCTTGCCTTCCGTTACCCTTTCCTTGCCTTGCCTTAACTTTGCGTTGCCTTGCGTTGACGTGCCTTAGCCTTGCGTGGCCTTGACGTGCCTTGTAATCTTTTACCCTTTCCTTGCCTTGCCGATCCTTCCCTTACGTTACCCTTTCCTTGACTTGCCGTGCATTGCCTAGTCTTGCGTTTTCGTGGCTTAGCCTTGCCTCCCCTTGCCTTAGCCTTGCTTGTCTTGCCTTCTCTTAACCTGGCCTTGCATGACATTGCCTTGCCTAAGCCTTGCCTTACGTTGCATTGCCTTGTCTTCTGTTACCCTTGCCTTGCCTTGCCGTCCATTGCCTAGCCTTGCGTTGTCGTGCATTAGCTTTGTCTCCCCTTGCCTTAACCTTGCTTGTCTTGCCTTCCTTTACCCTTGCCTAGCCTTGCGTTGCCTTGCCTTATCCTTGCCTTGCCTTGCCGTGCCTTGCCTTGTCCTTCCCTTGCCTTCGGGTGCCTTCCGTTACACTTTCCTTGCCTTGCTTTGCCTTTCCTTGCCTTGCCTTCCGTTACCCTTCCCTTGCCTTGCCGTGCATTGCCTAGCCTTGCGTTGCCTTCCCTTACCCTTTCCTTGGCTTGCCGTGCATTGCCTAGCCTTGCATTGCCTTGCCTTAGCCCTGCCTTACCTTGCCTTGCCTTGCCATGTACTTCCCTTGCCTTGCCGTGCCTTCCGTTAAGCTTGTCTTGCCTTGCCGTGCCTTCCTTTACCCTTGCCTTGCCTTGCTTTGCCTAGCCTTGCGTTGCCTTCCCTTACTCTTTCCTTGCCTTGCCGTGCATTGCCTAGCCTTGCGTTGCCTTGCCTTAGCCTTGCCTTCCCTTGCCGTGCCTTGCCTTTTCCGTCCCTTGCCTTGCCGTGCCTTCCGTTACACTTCGCTTGCCTGGCATTGCCTTGCCTTGCCTTCCGTTACCCTTCCCTTGCCTTCCGTGCATTGCCTAGCCTTGCGTTGCCTAACCTTAGCCTTTCCTTGCCTTGGCCTGCCTTGCCTTTTCCGTCCCTTGCCTTGCCGTGCCTTCCGTTACACTTCGCTTGCCTGGCATTGCCTTGCCTTGCCTTCCGTTACCCTTCCCTTGCCTTCCGTGCATTGCCTAGCCTTGCGTTGCCTTGCCTTAGCCTTGCCTTGCCTTGGCCTGGCTTGCCTTGTCCTTCCCATGCCTTCGGGTGCCTTCCGTTACACTTTCCTTGCCTTGCTTTGCCTTTCCTTGCCTTGCCTTCCGTTACCATTCCTTGCCTTGCCGTTCATTGCCTATCCTTGCATTGTCGTGCCTTATCATTGTCTCCCCTTGCTTTAGCCTTGCTTGGATTGCCTTGCCTTAACCTTGCCTTGCTTTGCATTGCTTTGCCTTATCCTTGCCTTGCATTGCCTTGTCATTCCCTTGCCTTGCCGTGCGTTCCGTTACCCTTGCCTTGCCTTGCTTTTCCGTGCCTTGACTTGCCTTCCGTTACCCTTTCCTTGCCTTGCCTTAACTTTGCGGTGCCTTGCGTTGCCTTGCCGTGCCTTGCATTCCGTTACCCTTTCCTTGCCTTGCCGTGCCTTCCCTTCCGTTACCCTTGCCTTGCCTTGCCTTAACTTTGCGTTGCCTTGCGTTGCCTTGCGTTGCCTTGGCCTTGCCTTGCCTTGCTGTGCCTTGCCTTCCGTTACCATTGTCTTGCCTTGCCATTCCTTCCGTTACCCTTGCCTTGCCGTGCCTTGCCTTGTCCTTCCCTTGCCTTGCCGTGCCTTCCCTTACCCTTACGTTGCCTTGCCGTGCCTTCCGTTACACTTCCCTTGCCTTGCTTTACCTTGACTTGCCTTGCCTTCCGTTACCCTTCCCTTGCCTTGCCGTGCCTTGCCTTGTCCTTCAAATGCCTTGCTGTCCCTTCCGTTAAGCTTGCCTTGCCTTGCTTTGCCTTGCTTTGAATTCCCTTGCTTTGCTTTGCGTTGCCTTGCCTTGCCTTCCTTTTCCCTTTCCTTGCCTTGCTTTGCCTTGCTTTGCCTTGCTTTCTGTTACCCTTTTCTTGCCTTGCCTTTACTTTGCATTGACTTGCGTTGCCTTGCCTTAGCCTTGCCTTGCCTTGCCGTCTCTTGCCTTCCGATACCCTTTCCTTGCCTTGCCGTGCATTTCCTAGCCTTGAGTTGTCGTGCCTTAGCCTTGTCTCCACTTGCCTTAGCCTTGATTGGCTTGCCTTCCCTTAACCTGGCCTCGCATGACATTGCCTTGCCTAAGCCTTTCCTTACGTTGCATTGCCTTGTTTTCTGTTACCATTGCCTTGCCTTGCCGTCCATTGCCTAGCCTTGCGTTGT
This sequence comes from Macrotis lagotis, assembly GCF_037893015.1. Lineage (NCBI taxonomy): Eukaryota > Metazoa > Chordata > Mammalia > Peramelemorphia > Peramelidae > Macrotis > Macrotis lagotis. Next base: position 515,898 of record NW_027421941.1, on the reverse strand, counting down.
CGTGCATTAGCTTTGTCTCCCCTTGCCTTAACCTTGTTGTCTTGCCTTCCTTTACCCTTGCCTAGCCTTGCGTTGCCTTGCCTTAGCCTTGCCTTGCCTTGCCTTGCCTTGCATTGTGCTTCCATTGCCTTCCTGTGCCTTCGGTTACACTTTCCTTGCCTTGCTTTGCCTTTCCTTGCCTTGCCTTCCGTTACCCTTCCCTTGCCTTGCCGTGCATTGCCTAGCCTTGCGTTGCCTTCCCTTACCCTTTCCTTGCCCTGCCGTGCATTGCCTAGCCTTGCATTGCCTTGCCTTAGCCCTGCCTTACCTTGCCTTGCCTTGCCATGTCCTTCCCATGACTTGCCGTGCCTTCCGTTACCCTTCTCTTGCCTTGCCGTGCCTTCCTTTACCCTTTCCTTGCCTTGCTTTGCCTAGCCTTGCGTTGCCTTCCCTTACCCTTTGCTTGCCTTGCCGTGCATTGCCTAGCCTTGCATTGCATTGCCTTAGCCCTGCCTTACCTACCTTGCCATGTCCTTCCCTTGCCTTGCCGTGCCTTCCTTTACCCTTTCCTTGCCTTGCTTTGCCTAGCCTTGCGTTGCCTTCCCCTAACCTTTCCTTGCCTTGGCGTGTATTGCCTAGCCTTGCATTGCATTGCCTTAGCCCTGTCTTACCTTGCCTTGCCTTGCCATGTCCTTCCCTTGCCTTGCCGTGCCTTCCGTTACCCTTCCCTTCCCTTGCCGTGCCTTCCTTTACCCTTTCCTTGCCTTGCTTTGCCTAGCATTGCGTTGCCTTCCCCTACACTTTCCTTGCCTTGCCGTGCATTGCCTAGCCTTGCATTGCTTGCCTTAGCCTTTCCTTGCCTTGCCTTGCATTCCGTTACCCTTTCCTTGCCTTGCCGTGCCTTGTCTTGTCCTTCCCTTCCCTTGCCGTGCCTTCCGTTAACATTTTCCTGCCTTGCCGTGCCTTCCATTAACCTTGACTTGCTTTGCCTTGCCTTGCCTTCCGTTACCCTTCACTTGCCTTGCCGTGCATTGCCTAGCCTTGCATTGCCTTGCCGTAGCCTTTCCTTGCCTTGCCTTCCCTTGTCCTTCCCTTGCCTTGCCGTCCCTTCCGTTACCCTTTCCTTGCCTTGCTTTGCCGTGCATTGCCTTGCCTTCTGTTACCCTTCCCTTTCATTGCCTTAACTTCGCATTGCCTTGCGTTGCGTTGCGTTGCCTTAGCCTTGCCTTGCCTTGCCGTACCTTGCCTTGTCCTTCCCTTGCCTTGATGTGCTTTCCCTTACACTTACTTGCCTTGCCATGCACTGCTTGGCCTTGCCTTGCATTAGCCTTGCCTTGCCGTGCCTTGCCTTGTCCTTCCCTTCCCTTGCCGTGCCTTCCTTTAATATTTTCTTGCCTTTCCGTGCCTTCCGTTACCCTTGACTTGCCTTGCCTGCCTAGCCTCCCGTTACCTTTTCCTTTCCTTGCCGTGCATTGCCTAGCCTTGGGTTGCCATGCCCTAGCCTAGCCTTGCCTTGCCTTCCCGTGCATTGGCTAGCCTTGAGTTGCCTTGCCTAGCCTTTCCTTTCCTTGCCTTCTTGCCTTGTCCTTCCTTCCCTTGCCGTGCCTTCCGTTAACATTTTCCTTGCCTTGCCGTGCCTTCCGTTACCCTTGCTTGCCTTGCTTTGCCTTGCCTTCGGTTACCCTTTCCTTGCCTTGCCGTGCAATGCCTAGCCTTGCCTTGTCGTGCCTTAGCCTTGTCCTTGCCTTGCCTTAGCCTTACTTGGCTTGCCTTGCCTTGCCGTGACCTTGTTACCCGTCCCTTTTCTTGCTTTGCCTTTTCCTTGCCTTCCGTTACCCTTGCCTTGCCTTGCCGTGCATTGCCTAGCCTTGCGTTGCCTTGCCTTAGCCTTTCCTTGCCTTGCTTTGACTTTTCCTTCCCTTGCCTTGCCGAGCCTTCCGTTACCCTTGTCTTGCCTTGCCGTTACCGTTACCCTTGCCTTGCTTTGCTTTGCCTTGCATTGCCTTGCCTTCTGTTACCCTTGCCTTGCCTTGCCGTACATTGCCTAGCCTTGCGTTGTTGTGCATTAGCTTTGTCTCTCCTTCCCTAAACCTTGCTTTTCTTGCCTTCACTTAACCTGGTCCTTGCATTGCATTGCCTTGCCTTAGCCTTACATTACCTTGCCTTGCCTTGCCTTGCCTTCCTTTACCTTGACTTGCCTTGCTTTGCCTTGCCCTTGCCTTCCATTACCCTTTCCTGCCTTGCCTTGCCTTCCCTTCCGATACCCTTTCCTTGCCTTGCCGTGCATTGCCTAGACTTGTGTTGCCTTGCCTTAACCTTGCTTTGCCTTGCCATGCCGTGCCTTACGTTACCCTTCCTTTGCCTTGCCGTGCATTGCCTAGCCTTGCGTTGCCTTGCCTTAGCCTTTCCTTGCCTGGCCCTGCCTTGCCTTGTCCTTCCCATGGCTTGCCGCCCCTTCCGTTACCCTTGCCTTGCCTTGCTTTGCCTTGCTTTGACTTGCCTTGCCTTGCTTTGCCTTGCCTTGCCTTCTATTACCCTTTCCTTGCCTTGCTTTGCCTTGCGTTGCCTTGCTTTCTGTTACGCTTTCCTTGCTTTGCCTTAACTTTGCGTTGACTTGCGTTGCCTTGCCTTAGCCTTGCCTTGCCTTGCCTTGCCCTGCCTTGCCTTGTCCTACCCTTCCCTTGCCATCCCTTCAGTTACCCTTGCCTTGCCTTGCTTTGCCTTGCCTTGCCTTGCCTTCCGTTACCCTTTTCTTGCCTTGCCGTGCATTGCCTAACCTTGAGTTGTCGTGCCTTAGCCTTGTCTCCCCTTGTCTTAGCGTTGCTTGGCTTGCCTTGCCTTAACCTTGCCTTGCTTTGCGTTGCCTTGCCTTATCCTTGCCTTGCCTTGCCTTGCCTTGTCTTTCCCTTGCCTTGCCGTGCCTTCTGTTACCCTTGCCTTGCCTTGCTTTTCCGTGTCTTGCCTTGCCTTCCGTTACCCATTCCTTGCCTTGCCTTAACTTTGCGTTGCCTTGCGTGGCCTTCCCGTTCCTTGCAATCTTTTACCATTTCCTTGCCTTGCCGTGCCTTCCCTTCCGTTACCCTTTCCTTGCCTTGCCGTGCATTGCCTAGCCTTGCGTTTTCGTGGCTTAGCCTTGCCTCCCCTTTCCTTAGCCTTGCTTGTCTTGCCTTCCCTTAACGTCGCCTTGCATGATATTGCCTTGCCTAAGCCTTGCTTACGTTGCATTGCCTTGTCTTCTGTTACCGTTGCCTTGCCTTGCCGTCCATTGCCTAGCCTTGCGTTGTCGTGCATTAGCTTTGTCTCCCCTTGCCTTAACCTTGCTTGTCTTGCCTTCCTTTAATCTTGCCTAGCCTTGCGTTGCCTTGCATTAGCCTTGCGTTGCCTTGCCGTGTCTTGCCTTCCGATACCGTTTCCTTGCCTTTCCGTGCCTTGCCTTCCATTACCCTTTCCTTGCCTTGCCTTAACTTCGCGTTGCCTTGCCTTGCGTTGAGTTGTATAAGCCTTGCCTTGCCTTGCTGTGCCTTGCCTTGTCCTACCCTTGCCTTGCCATCCCTTCAGTTACACTTGCCTTGCCTTGCTTTTCCGTGCCTTGCCTTGCCTTCCGTTACACTTTCCTTGCCTTGCCTTAACTTTCCGTTGCCTTGCGTTGACGTCCCTTAGCCTTGCGTGGCCTTGACGTGCCTTGTAATCTTTTACCCTTTCCTTGCCTTGCCGTGCCTTCCCTTACGTTACCCTTTCCTTGACTTGCCGTGCATTGCCTAGCCTTGCGTTGTCGTGCCTTAGCCTTGTCTCCCCTTGCCTTAACCTTGCTTGGCTTGCCTTGCCTTAAGCTTGCCTTGCTTTGCTATGATTTGCCTTATCCTTGCCTTGCCTTGTCTTTCCCTTGCCTTGCCATACCTTCCGTTACCCTTGCCTTTCCTTGCTATTCCGTGTCTTGCCTTGCCTTCCGTGACCCTTTCCTTGCCTTGCCTGAACTTTGCGTTGCCTTGCGTTGCCTTCCCTTAGCCGTGAGTTGCCTTGCTGTGCCTTGCATTCCGTTACCCTTTCCTTGCCTTGCCGTGCCTTCCCTTCCGTTACCCTTGCTTTGCCTTGCCTTAACTTTGCGTTGCCTTGCGTTGCATTGCGTTGCCTTGGACTTGCCTTACCTTGCCGTGCCTTGCCTTCCGTTACCATTGTCTTGCCTTTCCATGCCTTCCGTTACCCTTGCCTTGCCTTGCCTTGCCATGTCCTTCCCTTGCCTTGCCGTCCCGTCCGTTACCATTGCCTTGCCTTGCTTTGCCTTGCTTTGACGTGCCTTGCCTTGCTTTGCCTTGCCTTGCCTTCCGTTACCCTTGCCTTGCCTTGCTTTGCCTTGAATTGACTTGCTTTCTGTTACCCTTTTCTTGCCTTGCCTTTACTTTGCATTGACTTGCGTTGCCGTGCCTTAGCCTTGCCTTGCCTTGCCGTGTCTTGCCTTCCGATACCCTTTCCTTGCCTTGCCGTGCATTTCCTAGCCTTGAGTTGTCGTGCCTTAGCCTTGTCTCCACTTGCCTTAGCCTTGATTGGCTTGCCTTCCCTTAACCTGGCCTCGCATGACATTGCCTTCCCTAAGCCTTTCCTTACGTTGCATTGCCTTGTTTTCTGTTACCCTTGCCTTGCCTTGCCGTCCATTGCCTAGCCTTGCGTTGTCGTGCATTAGCTTTGTCTCCCCTTGCCTTAACCTTGTTGTCTTGCCTTCCTTTACCCTTGCCTAGCCTTGCGTTGTCGTGCCTTAGCCTTGCCTTGCCTTGCCTTTCCTTCCGTTACCCATTCCTTGCCTTCCCGTGCATTGCATAGCCTTGCGTTGCCTTGCTTAGCCTTGCGTTGCCTTCCCGAGCCTTCCGTTACCCTAGTCTTGCCTTGCCGTGCATTGCCTAGCCTTGGTTTGTCGTGCCTTAGCCTTGACTCCCCTTGCCGTAGCCTTGCATGTCTTGCCTTCCCATAACCTGGCCTTGCATGGCATTGCCTTGCCTTAGCCTTTCCTTACCTTGCCTTGCCTTGCGTTCTGTTACCCTTTCCTTGCTTTGACGTGCATTGCCTAGCCTTGCATTATCGTGCATTAGCTTTGTCTCCCCTTGCCTTAGCCTTGCTTGTCTTACCTTCCTTTAAACTGGCCTTGCATGGCATTGTCTTGCCTTAGCCTTTCCTTACCTTGCCTTGCCGTACCATGTCCTTCCCTTGCCTTGCCGTGCCTTCCGTTACTCTCGTTGTGCCTTGCCGTGCCTTCCTTTACCCTTTCCTTGCCTTGCTTTGCCTTGCCTTGCCTTACCTTCCGTTACCCTTTCCTTGCCTTATCCGTGCATTGCCTATCCTTGCATTGCTTGCCTTAGCATTGCCTTGCCTTGCCTTGCATTCCGTTACCCTTGTCTTGCCTTTCCGTGCCTTGCCTTGTCCTTCCCTTCCCTTGCCGAGCCTTCCGTTACCCTTGTCTTGCCTTGCCGTGCCTTCCGTTACCCTTCCCTTGCCTTGCCGTGCATTGCCTTGCCTTGCGTTGCCTTGACTTAGCCTTTCCTTGCCTTCCCCTACCTTGCAATTTCCTTCCTTTGCCTTTCCGTCCCTTCTGTTACACTTGCCTTGCCTTGCTTTGCCTTTCTGTGACTTGCCTTGCCTTGCTTTGACTTGCCTTGCCTTGCCTTCCATTACCCTTTCCTTGCCTTGCTTTTCCATGCATTGCCGTGCTTTCTGTTACCCTTTCCTGGCCTTGCCTTAATTTTGCATTGCCTTGCGTTGCCTTGCCTTAGCCTTGCGTTGCCTTGACGTGCCTTGCAGTCCGTTACCCTTTCCTTGCCTTGCCGTGCCTTCCCTTCCGTTACCCTTGCCTTGCCTTGCCTTAACTTTGCGTTGCATTGCGTTGCGTTTCGTTGCCTTAGCCTTGCCTTGCCCGCCGTGCCTTCCCTTCCGTTACCCTTTCCTTGCCTTGCTTTGCCTTGCATTGCCTTGCCTTCTTTTACCCTTTCCTTGCCTTGCCGTGCATTGCCTAGACTTGCGTTGTCGTGCCTTAGCCTTGTCTCCCCTTGCCTCAGCCTTGCTTGTCTTCCCTTGCCTTAACCTTGCCTTGGTTTGCGTTGCCTTCCCTTATTCTTGCCTTGCCTTGCCTTGTCTTTCCCTTGCCTTGCCGAGCCTTCCGTTACCCTTGTCTTGCTTTGCCGTGCCTTCCGTTACCCTTGCCTTGCCTTGCCTCCCCTTGCCTTAGCCTTGCTTGTCTTGCCTTCCTTTAACCTGGCCTTGCATGGCATTGCCTTGCCTAAGCCTTGCCTTACCTTGCCTTGCCGTGCCATGTCCTTCCCTTGCCTTGCCGTTCCTTCCGTTACCCTTGTCGTGACTTTCCGTTCCTTCCTTTACCCTTGCCCTGTCTTGCTTTGCCTTGCCTTGCCTTGCCTTCTGTTACCCTTTCCTTGCATTCCTGTGCATTGCATAGCCTTGCATTGCCTTGCCTTGGCCTTACCTTTCCTTGCCGTGCCTTCCGTTACCCATTCCTTGCCTTCCCGTGCATTGCATAGCCTTGCGTTGCCTTGCCTTAGCCTTGCCTTTCCTTGCCGTGCCTTCCGTTACCCTTTCCTTGCACTGCCGTGCAATGCCTATCCTTGTGTTGCCTTGCCTAGCCTTCCGTTACCCTAGTCTTGCCTTGCCGTGCCTTGCCTTGTTCTTCCCTTGCCTTGCCGAGCCTTCCGTTACCCATGTCTTGCCTTGCCGTACCTTCCGTTACCCTTGCCTTGCCTCCCCTTGCCATAGCCTTGCTGGTCATGCCTTCCCTTAACCTGGCCTTGAATGGCATTCCCTTGCTTTTGCCTTGCCTTACCTTGCCTTGCCTTGTTTTCTGTTACCCTTTCCTTGCCTTGCCTTGTCCTTCCCTTGCCTTGGCTTGCATTGCTTTGCCTTGCCTTGTCTTGCCTTCTGTTACCCTTTCCTTGCCTTGCTGTGCCTTCCGTTACCCTTTCCTTGCCTTGCTTTGCCTTGCATTGCCTTGCCTTATTTTACCCTTTCCTTGCCTTGCCGTGCATTGCCTAGCCTTGCGTTGTCGTGCCTTAGACTTGTCTCCCCTTGCCTCAACCTTGCTTGGCTTCCCTTGCCTTAACCTTGCCTTGCTTTGCGTTGCCTTGCCTTATCCTTGCCTTGCCTTGCCTTGTCTTTCCCTTGCGTTGCAGTGCCTTCCGTTACCCTTGCCTTGCCTTGCTTTGCCTTGCCTTGCCTTGCCTTCCATTACCCTTTCCTTGCCTTGTCTTAACTTGGCGTTACCTTGCGTTGCCTTGCCTTAGCATTGCCTTGCCGTGCCTTGCATTCCGTTACCCTTTCCTTGCCTTGCCGTGCCTTCCCTTCCGTTACCCTTTCCTTGCCTTGCCGTGCATTGCCTAGCCTTGCATTGCCTTGCCTTAGCCCTGCCTTGCCTTGCCGTGCCTTGCCTTGTCCTTCCCATGCCTTGCCGTGCATTGCACAGCCATGTGTTGCCTTGGCCTTGCCTTGACTTGCCGTGCCGTGCCGTCCGTTACCCTTGCCTTTTCTTGCTTTGCCTTCCCTTCCGTTACCCTTGCCTTGCCTTGCCTTAACTTTGCATTGCCTTGCGTTGCGTTGCGTTGCCTTTGCCTTGACTTACCTTGCCGTGCCTTGCCTTCCGTTACCATTGTCTTGCCTTTCCATGCCTTCCGTTACCTTTGCCTTGCCGTGCCTTGCCTTGTCCTTCCCTTGCCTTGCCCTGCCTTCCCTTACCCTTACGTTGCCTTGCCGTGCCTTCTGTTACACTTCCCTTGCCTTGCTTTGCCTTGCCTTGCCTTGCCTTCCGTTACCCTTCCCTTGCCTTGCCGTGCATTGCCTAGCCTTGCGTTTCCTTGCCTTAGCCTTTCCTTGCCTTGCCCTGGCTTGCCTTGTCCTTCCCATGCCTTGATGTCCCTTCCGTTAACCTTGCATTGCCTTGCCCTGCCTTGCATTGTCCTTCCCTTGCCTTGCCTTGCTTTACCTTGCCTTGCCTTGCCTTCCGTTATGCTTTCCTTGCCTTGCTTTGCCTTGCATTGCCTTGCCTTATTTTACCCTTTCCTTGCCTTGCCGTGCATTGCCTAGCATTGCCTTGTCGTGCCTTAGCCTTGTCTCCCCTTGCCTTAGCCTTGCTTGGCTTGCCTTTCCTCAACCTTGCCTTGCTTTGCTTTGCTTTCCCTTATCCTTGCCTTGCCTTGCCTTGCCTTACCTTGTCTTTCCCTTGCCTTGCGTTGCCTTGCGTTACCCTTTCCTTGCCTTGCTTTGCCTTGCATTGCTTTGCCTTCTGTTACCCTTTCTTTGCCTAGCCGTTACTTAGCGTTGCCTTACGTTGCTTTGCCTTAGCCTTGCCTTGCCTTGCCGTGCCTTGAGTTACGTTACATTTTCCTTGCCTTGCCCTGCCTTGCCTAGCGTTACTCTTTCCATGCCTTGCCTTAACTTCGCGTTGCCTTGCTTTGCGTTGCGTTGCCTTAGCCTTTCCTTGCCTTACCGTGCCTTGCCTTGTAATTCCCTTAAATTGCCTTGCTTTCAGTTACCCTTACCTTCCTTTGCTTTGCCTTGCCTTGCCTTCCTTTACCCTTTCTTTGTCTTGCTGTGCCTTCTGTTACCCTTTCCTTGCCTTGCTTTGCCTTGCATTACCTAGCCTTCTGTTACCCTTGCCTTGCCTTGCCGTGCATTGCCTCGCCTTGCGTTGTCGTGCCTTAGACTTGTCTCCCCTTGCCTTGCCGAGCCTTCCGTCACCCTTGTCTTGCCTTGGCGTACCTTCCGTTACCCTTGCCTTGCCTTGCCGTGCATTGCCTAGCCTTGCGTTGCCTTGCCTTAGCCTTTCCTTGCCTTGACCTGCCTTGCCTTGTCCTTCCCATGCCTTGCTGTCCCTTCCGTTACCCTTGCATTGCCTTGCTTTGCCTTGCTTTGACTTGCCTTGCCTTGCTTTGCGTGGCCTTGCCTTGCCTTCTGTTACCCTTTCTTGTCTTGCTTTGCCTTGCATTGCCTTGCTTTCAGTTACCCTTTCCTTGCCTTGCCTTAACTTTGCGTTGACTTGCGGTTGCCTTAGCCTTGCCTTGCCTTGCCGGCCCTTGACTTCCGGTACCCTTTCCTTGCCTTTCCGTTCCTTGCCTTCCATTACCCTTTCCTTGCCTTGCCTTAACTTCGCCTTGCCTTGCGTTGCGTTGCGTTGTATAAGCCTTGCCTTGCCTTGCCGTGCCTTGCATTGTCCTTCCCTTGCCTTGCCATGCCTTCAGTTACCCTTGCCTTGCCTTGCTTTGCCTTGCCTTGCCTTCCGTTATGCTTTCCTTGCCTTGCTGTGCCTTCCGTTACCCTTTCCTTGCCTTGCTTTGCCTTGCATTGCCTTGCCTTCTGTTACCCTTTCCTTGCCTTGCCGTGCATTGCCCAGCCTTGCCTTGTCGTGCCTTAGCCTTGTCTCCCCTTGCCTTAGCCTTGCTTGGCTTGCCTTTCCTCAACCTTGCCTTGTTTTGCGTTGCTTTGCCTTATCCTTGCCTTGCCTTGCCTTGCTTGTCTTTCCCTTGCCTTGCCTTGCCTTGCGTTACCCTTTCCTTGCCTTGCTTTGCCTTGCATTGCTTTGCCTTCTGTTACCCTTTCCTTGCCTAGCCTTTAATTGGCGTTGCCTTACGTTGCCTTGCCTTAGCCTTGCCTTGCCTTGCCGTGCCTTGCCTTCCGTTACCTTTTCCTTGCCTTGCCGTGCCTTCAGTTACCCTTGCCTTGCCTTGCTTTGCCTTGCCTTGCCTTGCCTTCCGTTATGCTTTCCTTGCCTTGCTGTGCCTTCCGTTACCCTTTCCTTGCCTTGATTTGCCTTGCATTGCCTTGCCTTCTGTTACTCTTTCCTTGCCTTGCCTTAACTTCGCGTTGCCTTGCTTTGCGTTGCGTTGCCTTAGCCTTGCCTTGCCTTACCGTGCCTTGCCTTGTCCTTCCCTTAAATTGCCTTCCCTTCAGTTACGCTTACCTTCCTTTGCTTTGCCTTGCCTTGCCTTCCTTTCCCCTTTCTTTGTCTTGCTGTGCCTTCTGTTACCCTTTCCTTGCCTTGCTTTGCCTTGCATTACCTTGCCTTCTGTTACCCTTTCCTTGCCTTGCCGTGCATTGCCTCGCCTTGCGTTGTCGTGCCTTAGACTTGTCTTTCCCTTGCCTTGCCGAGCCTTCCGTTACCCTTGTCTTGCTTTGCCGTGCCTTCCGTTACCCTTGCCTTGCCTTGCCTCCCCTTGCCTTAGCCTTGCTTGTCTTGCCTTCCTTTAACCTGGCCTTGCATGGCATTGCCTTGCCTAAGCCTTGCCTTACCTTGCCTTGCCGTTCCATGTCCTTCCCTTGCCTTGCCGTTCCTTCCGTTACCCTTGTCTTGACTTTCCGTTCCTTCCTTTATCCTTGCCCTGTCTTGCTTTGCCTTGCCTTGCCTTGCCTTCTGTTACCCTTTCCTTGCATTCCCGTGCATTGCAAAGCCTTGCATTGCCTTGCCTTAGCCTTACCTTTCCTTGCCGTGCCTTCCGTTACCCATTCCTTGCCTTCCCGTGCATTGCATAGCCTTGCGTTGCCTTGCCTTAGCCTTGCCTTTCCTTGCCGTGCCTTCCGTTACCCTTTCCTTGCACTGCCGTGCAATGCCTATCCTTGTGTTGCCTTGCCTAGCCTTCCGTTACCCTAGTCTTGCCTTGCCGTGCCTTGCCTTGTTCTTCCCTTGCCTTGCCGAGCCTTCCGTTACCCATGTCTTGCCTTGCCGTACCTTCCGTTACCCTTGCCTTGCCTCCCCTTGCCATAGCCTTGCTGGTCATGCCTTCCCTTAACCTGGCCTTGAATGGCATTCCCTTGCTTTTGCCTTGCCTTACCTTGCCTTGCCTTGTTTTCTGTTACCCTTTCCTTGCCTTGCCTTGTCCTTCCCTTGCCTTGCCTTGCCTTGCCTTCCGTTATGCTTTCCTTGCCTTGCTTTGCCTTGCATTGCCTTGCCTTATTTTACCCTTTCCTTGCCTTGCCGTGCATAGCCTAGCCTTGCCTTGTCGTGCCTTAGCCTTGTCTCCCCTTGCCTTAGCCTTGCTTGGCTTGCCTTTCCTCAACCTTGCCTTGCTTTGCGTTGCTTTCCCTTATCCTTGCCTTGCCTTGCCGTGCCTTACCTTGTCTTTCCCTTGCCTTGCGTTGCCTTGCGTTACCCTTTCCTTGCCTTGCTTTGCCTTGCATTGCTTTGCCTTCTGTTACCCTTTCTTTGCCTAGCCGTTAGTTGGCGTTGCCTTACGTTGCTTTGCCTTAGCCTTGCCTTGCCTTGCCGTGCCTTGAGTTACGTTACATTTTCCTTGCCTTGCCGTGCCTTGCCTAGCGTTACTCTTTCCATGCCTTGCCTTAACTTCGCGTTGCCTTGCTTTGCGTTGCGTTGCCTTAGCCTTTCCTTGCCTTACCGTGCCTTGCCTTGTAATTCCCTTAAATTGCCTTGCTTTCAGTTACCCTTACCTTCCTTTGCTTTGCCTTGCCTTGCCTTCCTTTACCCTTTCTTTGTCTTGCTGTGCCTTCTGTTACCCTTTCCTTCCCTTGCTTTGCCTTGCATTACCTAGCCTTCTGTTACCCTTGCCTTGCCTTGCCGTGCATTGCCTCGCCTTGCGTTGTCGTGCCTTAGACTTGTCTCCCCTTGCCTTGCCTTACTTCCCCTTGCCTTAGGCTTGCTTGTCTTGCCTTCCTTTAACCTGGCCTTGGATGGCATTGCCTTGCCTAAGCCTTGCCTTACCTTGTCTTCCCGTTCCTTCCGTTACCCTTGTCTTGCCTTTCCGTTCCTTCCTTTACCCTTGCCTTGTCTTGCTTTGCCTTGCCATGCCTTGCCTTCTGTTACCCTTTCCTTGCATTCCCGTGCATTGCATAGCCTTGCGTTGCCTTGCCTTAGCCTTACCTTTCCTTGCCGTGCCTCCCGTTACCCATTCCTTGCCTTCTCGTGCATTGCATAGCCTTGCGTTGCCTTGCCTTAGCCTTGCATTTCCTTGCCCTGCCTTCCGTTACCCTTTCCTTGCATTGCCGTGCAATGCCTAGCCATGTGTTGCCTTGCCTAGCCTTCCGTTACCCTAGTCTTGCCTTGCCGTGCCTTGCCTATCCTTCCCTTGCCTTGCCGAGCCTTCCGTTACACATGTCTTGCCGTGCCGTACCTTCCGTTACTCTTGCCTTGCCTCCCCTTGCCTTAGCCTTGCTTGGGTTGTGTTGCCTTCACTTTGCATTGCCTTGCGTTGCCTTTCCTCATCTTTGCATTGCCTTGCCGTGCCTTCCCTTCCGTTACCTTGCCTTGCCTTGCCGTACATTGCCTAGCCTTGCGTTGCCTTGCCTTAGCCTTTCCTTGCCTTGCCCTACCTTGCCTTGTCCTTCCCATGCCTTGCCGTCCCTTCCGTTACCCTTGCCTTGCCTTGGTTTGCCTTGCTTTGACTTGCCTTGCGTTGCTTTGACTTGCCTTGCGTTGCTTTTCCTTGCCTTGCCTTCTGGTACCCTTTCCTTGCCTTGCTTTGCTTTGCATTGCCTCGCTTTCGGTTACCCTTTCCTTGCCTTGCCTCAACTTTGCGTTGACTTGCGTTGCCTTTCCTTAGCCTTGACTTGCCTTGCCGTGTCTTGCCTTCCGATACCCTTTCCTTGCCTTTCCGTACCTTGCCTTCCGTTACCCTTTCCTTGCCTTGCCTTAACTTCGCGTTGCCTTCCATTGCGATGCGTTGTATAAGCCTTGCCTTGCCTTGCCGTGCCTTGCTGTGTCCTTCCCTTGCCTTGCCATGCCTTCAGTTACCCTTGCCTTGCCTTGCTTTGCCTTGCCTTGCCTTGCCTTCCGTTACGCTTTCCTTGCCTTGCTGTGCCTTCCGTTACCGTTTTCTTGCCTTGCTTTGCCTTGCATTGCCTTGCCTTCTATTACCCTTTCCTTGCCTTGCCGTGCATTGCCTAGCCTTGCGTTGTCGTTCCTTAGCCTTGTCTCCCCTTGCCTTAGCCTTGCTTGGCTTGCCTTGGTTAACTTTGCCTTGCTTTGCGTTGGCTTGCCTAATCCTTTCCTTTCCTTGCCTTGCCTTGCCTTGCCTTGTCTTTCCCTTGCCTTGCCGTGCCTTCCGTTACCCTTGTCTTTCATTGCCGTGCCTTCCTTTACCCTTTCCTTGCCTTGCTTTGTCTTTCATTGCCTTGCCTTCTGTTACACTTTCGTTGCCTTGCCGTGCATTGCGTCGGCTTGCGTTGTCGTGCCTTAGACTTTTCTCCCTTTGCCTTGCCGAACCTTCCGTTACCCTTGTCTTGCCTTGCCATGCTTTCCGTTACCCTTGCCTTGCCTTGCCTCCCCTTGCCTTAGCCTTGCTTGTCTTGCCTTCCTTTAACTTGGCCTTGCATGGCATTGTCTTGCCTTAGCCTTTCCTTACCTTGCCTTGCCGTGCCATGTCCTTCCCTTGCCTTGCCTTGCCTTCCGTTACCCTTTCCTTGCCTTGTCTTAACTTTGCGTTAACTTGCGTTTCCTTGCCTTAGCCTTGCCTTGCCTTGCCGTGCCTTGCATTCCGGCACCCTTTCCTTGCCTTGCCGTGCCTTCCCTTCCGTTACCCTTTCCTTGCCTTGCCGTGCATTGCCTAGCCTTGCGTTGTCGTGCCTTAGCCTTGCCTTGCCTTGCCTTTCCTTCCGTTACCCATTCCTTGCCTTCCCGTGCATTGCATAGCCTTGCGTTGCCTTGCTTAGCCTTGCGTTGCCTTCCCGAGCCTTCCGTTACCCTAGTCTTGCCTTGCCGTGCATTGCCTAGCCTTCCGTTGTCGTGCCTTAGCCCTGACTCCCCTTGCCTTAGCCTTGCTTGTCTTGCCTTCCCTTAACCTGGCCTTGCATGGCATTTCCTTGCCTTAGCCTTTCCTTACCTTGCCTTGCCTTGCCCTCATTTACCCTTTCCTTGCCTTGCCGTGCATTGCCTAGCCTTGCATTATCGTGCATTAGCTTTGTCTCCCCTTGCCTTAGCCTTGCTTGTCTTACCTTCCTTTAAGCTGGCCTTGCATAGCATTGTCTTGCCTTAGCATTTCCTTACCTTGCCTTGCCGTACCATGTCCTTCCCTTGCCTTGCCGTGCCTTCCGTTACTCTCGTCGTGCCTTGCCGTGCCTTCCTTTACCCTTTCCTTGCCTTGCTTTGCCTTGCCTTGCCTTACCTTCCGTTACCCTTTCCTTGCCTTATCCGTGCATTGCCTATCCTTGCATTGCTTGCCTTAGCATTGCCTTGCCTTGCCTTGCATTCCGTTACCCTTGTCTTGCCTTTCCGTGCCTTGCCTTGTCCTTCCCTTCCCTTGCCGAGCCTTCCGTTACCCTTGACTTGCCTTGCCGTGCCTTCCGTTACCCTTCCCTTGCCTTGCCGTGCATTGCGTAGCCTTTCGTTGCGTTGCCTTGTCCTTCCCTTGCCTGCCTTCTGTTACTCATTCCTTGCCTTGCCTAAAAATTAGCGTTGCCTCGCGTTGCCTTGCCTTAGCCTTGCCTTTCCTTACCGTGCCTTGCCTTGTCATTCCCTTTCATTGCCTTGCCATCAGTTACCCTTCCCTTCTTTTGCTTTGCCTTGCCTTCCTTTACCCTTTCCATGCCTTGCAGTGCCTTCTGTTACCCTTTCCTTGCCTTGCTTTGCCTTGAATTGATTTGCCTTCTGTTACCCTTTCCTTGCCTTGCCGTGCATTGCCTCGCCTTGCGTTGCCTTGCCTTAGCCTTTCCTTGCCTTGCCCTGCCTTGCCTTGTCCTTCCCATGCATTGCCGGCCCTTCCGTTACCCTTGCCTTGCCTTGCTTTGCCTTGTTTTGACGTGCCTTGCCTTCCTTTGCCTTGCCTTGCCTTGCCTTCCGTTACCCTTTCCTTGCCTTGCTTTGCCTTACATTGCCTTGCTTTCTGTTACCCTTTCCTTGCCTTGCCTTAACTTTGTGTTGACTTGCCTTGCCTTCCGATACCCTTTCCTTGCCTTTCCGTGCCTTGCCTTCTGTTACCCTTTCCTTGCCTTGCCTTAACTTCGCGTTGCCTTGCGTTGAGTTGCGTTCTGTAAGCCTTGCATTGCCTTGCCGTGCCTTGCCTTGTCCTTCCCTTGCCTTGCCATGCCTTCAGTTACCCTTTCCTTGCCTTGCCGTGCATTGCCTAGCCTTTCGTTGTCGTGCCTTAGCCTTGTCTCCCCTTGCCTTAGACATGCTTGGCTTTCCTTGCCTTAACCTTGGCTTGCTTTGCTATGATTGCCTTATCCTTGCCTTGCCTTGCCTTGTCTTTCCCTTGCCTTGCCATACCTTCCGTTACCCTTGCCTTTCCTTGCTATTCCGTGTCTTGCCTTGCCTTCCGTTACCCTTTCCTTGCCTTGCCTGAACTTTGCGTTGCCTTGCGTTGCCTTGCCTTAGCCGTGCGTTGCCTTGCTGTGCCTTGCATTCCGTTACCCTTTCCTTGCCTTGCCGTTGCCTTCCTTCCGTTACCCTTGCCTTGCCTTGCCTTTCCTGCTTGCCTTGCGTTGCTTGCCTTGCCTTGCCTTGCCTTGCCTTGCCTGCCTTGCCTTCTGTTACCCTTGTCCTTGCCTTCCGTGCATTGCATAGCCTTGCCTTGCCTTGCCTTGCCTTGCCATGTCCTTCCCTTGCCTTGCCGTGCCTTCCGTTACCTTGCCTTGCCTTGCCTTGCCTTGCTTGACATGCCTTGCCTTGCTTTGCCTTGCCTTGCCTTGCCTTCCGTTACCCTTTCCTTGCATTGCCGTGCAATGCCTAGCCATGTGTTGCCTTGCCTAGCCTTCCGTTACCCTAGTCTTGCCTTGCCGTGCCTTGCCTTGTCCTTCCCTTGCCTTGCCGAGCCTTCCGTTACACATGTCTTGCCTTGCCGTACCTTCCGTTACTCTTGCCTTGCCTCCCCTTGCCTTAGCCTTGCTTGGGTTGTGTTGCCTTCACTTTGCATTGCCTTGCGTTGCCTTTCCGTGCCTTGGCATTGCCTTGCAGTACTTTGCCTTCCGTTACCCTTTCCTTGCCTTGCCGTAACATTGCCTAGCCTTGCGTTGCCTTGCCTTAGCCTTGCCTTGCCTTGCCGTGCCTTGCCTTGTTCCTCCCTTGCCTTGCCGAGCCTTCCGTTACCCTTGTCTTGCCTTGCCTTGCCTTGCCTCCCCTTGCTTTACCTTTGCTTGGGTTGTCTTGCCTTCACTTGGCATTGCCTTGCGTTGCGTTGCCTAAGCTTTGCATTGCCTTGACGTGCCTTACCTTCCTTTACACTTTCCTTGCCTTGCCGTGCATTGCCTAGCCTTGCGTTGCCTTGCCTTAGCCTTGCCTTCCCTTGCCGTGCCTTGCCTTGCCCTTCCCTTGCCTTGCCGTGCCTTCCGTTACACTTCGCTTGCCTTGCTTTGCCTTGCCTTGCCTTCCGTTACCCTTCCCTTGCCTTGCCGTCCATTGCCTAGCCTTGCGTTGCCTTGCCGTAGCCTTTCCTTGCCTTGCCTGCCTTGCATTTTCCTTCCCTTGCCTTGCCTTCTCTTCCGTTACCCTTGCCTTGCCTTGCTTTGCCTTACTTTGACTTGCCTTGCCTTGCTTTGACTTGCCTTGCCTTACCTTCCATTACCCTTGCGTTGCCTTGCTTTTCCTTGCATTGCCGTGCTTTCTCTTACCCTTTCCTTGCCTTGCCTTAACTTTGCGTTGCCTTGCGTTGCCTTGCCTTAGCCTTGCGTTGCCTTGCCGTGCCTTGCATTCCGTTACCCTTTCCTTGCCTTGTTTTAACTTTGCGTTACCTTGCGTTGCCTTGCCTTAGCCTTGCCTTTCCTTGCCGTGCCTTCCGTTACGCTTTCCTTGCATTGCCGTGCAATGCCTAGCCTTGCGTTGCCTTGCCGAGCATTCCGTTACCATAGTCTTGCCTTGCCGTACCTTGCCTTGTCCTTCCCTTGCCTTGCCGAGCCTTCCGTCACCCTTGTCTTGCCTTGGCGTACCTTCCGTTACCCTTGCCTTGCCTTGCCGTGCATTGCCTAGCCTTGCGTTGCCTTGCCTTAGCCTTTCCTTGCCTTGACCTGCCTTGCCTTGTCCTTGCCATGCCTTGCTGTCCCTTCCGTTAAACTTGCATTGCCTTGCTTTGCCTTGCTTTGACTTGCCTTGCCTTGCTTTGCGTGGCCTTGCCTTGCCTTCTGTTACCCTTTCTTGTCTTGCTTTGCCTTGCATGGCCTTGCTTTCAGTTACCCTTTCCTTGCCTTGCCTTAACTTTGCGTTGACTTGCGGTTGCCTTAGCCTTGCCTTGCCTTGCCGGGCCTTGACTTCCGGTACAATTTCCTTGCCTTTCCGTTCCTTGCCTTCCATTACCCTTTCCTTGCCTTGACTTAACTTCGCCTTGCCTTGCGTTGCGTTGCGTTGTATAAGCCTTGCCTTGCCTTGCCGTGCCTTGCATTGTCCTTCCATTGCCTTGCCATGCCTTCAGTTACCCTTGCCTTGCCATGCTTTGCCTTGCCTTGCCTTGCCTTCCGTTATGCTTTCCTTGCCTTGCTGTGCCTTCCGTTACCCTTTCCTTGCCTTGCTTTGCCTTGCATTGCCTTGCCTTCTGTTACCCTTTCCTTGCCTTGCCGTGCATTGCCCAGCCTTAGCTTGTCGTGCCTTAGCCTTGTCTCCCCTTGCCTTAGCCTTGCTTGGCTTGCCTTTCCTCAACCTTGCCTTGTTTTGCGTTGCTTTGCCTTATCCTTGCCTTGCCTTGCCTTGCCTTGCTTGTCTTTCCCTTGCCTTGCCTTGCCTTGCGTTACCCTTTCCTTGCCTTGCTTTGCCCTGCATTGCTTTGCCTTCTGTTACCCTTTCCTTGCCTAGCCTTTAATTGGCGTTGCCTTACGTTGCCTTGCCTTAGCCTTGCCTTGCCTTGCCGTGCCTTGCCTTCCGTTACCTTTTCCTTGCCTTGCCGTGCCTTCAGTTACCCTTGCCTTGCCTTGCTTTGCCTTGCCTTGCCTTGCCTTCCGTTATGCTTTCCTTGCCTTGCTGTGCCTTCCGTTACCCTTTCCTTGCCTTGCTTTGCCTTGCATTGCCTTGCCTTCTGTTACTCTTTCCTTGCCTTGCCTTAACTTCGCGTTGCCTTGCTTTGCGTTGCGTTGCCTTAGCCTTGCCTTGCCTTACCGTGCCTTGCCTTGTCCTTCCCTTAAATTGCCTTCCCTTCAGTTACGCTTACCTTCCTTTGCTTTGCCTTGCCTTGCCTTCCTTTCCCCTTTCTTTGTCTTGCTGTGCTTTCTGTTACCCTTTCCTTGCCTTGCTTTGCCTTGCATTACCTTGCCTTCTGTTACCCTTTCCTTGCCTTGCCGTGCATTGCCTCGCCTTGCGTTGTCGTGCCTTAGACTTGTCTCCCCTTACCTTGCCGAGCCTTCCGTTACCCTTGTCTTGCTTTGCCGTGCCTTCCGTTACCCTTGCCTTGCCTTGCCTCCCCTTGCCTTAGCCTTGCTTGTCTTGCCTTCCTTTAACCTGGCCTTGCATGGCATTGCCTTGCCTAAGCCTTGCCTTACCTTGCCTTGCCGTGCCATGTCCTTCCCTTGCCTTGCCGTTCCTTCCGTTACCCTTGTCTTGACTTTCCGTTCCTTCCTTTACCCTTGCCCTGTCTTGCTTTGCCTTGCCTTGCCTTGCCTGCTGTTACCCTTTCCTTGCATTCCCGTGCATTGCATAGCCTTGCATTGCCTTGCCTTAGCCTTACCTTTCCTTGCCGTGCCTTCCGTTACCCATTCCTTGCCTTCCCGTGCATTGCATAGCCTTGCGTTGCCTTGCCTTAGCCTTGCCTTTCCTTGCCGTGCCTTCCGTTACCCTTTCCTTGCACTGCCGTGCAATGCCTATCCTTGTGTTGCCTTGCCTAGCCTTCCGATACCCATGTCTTGCCTTGCCGTACCTTCCGTTACCCTTGCCTTGCCTCCCCTTGCCATAGCCTTGCTGGTCATGCCTTCCCTTAACCTGGCCTTGAATGGCATTCCCTTGCTTTTGCCTTGCCTTACCTTGCCTTGCCTTGCCTTCTGTTACCCTTTCCTTGCCTTGCCGTGCATTGCCCAGCCTTGCCTTGTCGTGCCTTAGCCTTGTCTCCCCTTGCCTCAACCTTGCTTGGCTTCCCTTGCCTTAACCTTGCCTAGCTTTGCGTTGCCTTGCCTTTTCCTTGCCTTGCCTTGCCTTGCCTTGCCTTGTCTTTCCCTTGCGTTGCAGTACCTTCCGTTACCCTTGCCTTGCCTTGCTTTGCCTTGCCTTGCCTTGCCTTCCATTACCCTTTCCTTGCCTTGTCTTAACTTTGCGTTACCTTGCGTTGCCTTGCCTTAGCATTGCCTTGCCGTGCCTTGCATTCCGTTACCCTTTCCTTGCCTTGCCGTGCCTTCCCTTCCGTTACCCTTTCCTTGCCTTGCCGTGCATTGCCTAGCCTTGCATTGCCTTGATTGAGCCCTGCCTTGCCTTGTCGTGCCTTGCCTTGTCCTTCCCATGCCTTGCCGTGCATTGCACAGCCATGTGTTGCCTTGGCCTTGCCTGGACTTGCCGTGCCGTGCCGTCCGTTACCCTTGCCTTTTCTTGCTTTGCCTTCCCTTCCGTTACCCTTGCCTTGCCTTGCCTTAACTTTGCATTGCCTTGCGTTGCGTTGCGTTGCCTTTGCCTTGACTTACCTTGCCGTGCCTTGCCTTCCGTTACCTTTGTCTTGCCTTTCCATGCCTTCCGTTACCCTTGCCTTGCCGTGCCTTTCCTTGTCCTTCCCTTGCCTTGGCGTGCCTTCCCTTACCCTTACGTTGCCTTGCCGTGCCTTCTGTTACACTTCCCTTGCCTTGCTTTGCCTTTCCTTAGCCTTGCCTTACGTTGCATTGCCTTTTCTTCTGTTACCCTTTCCTTGCCTTGCCGTGCATTGCCTAGCCTTGCCTTGTCGTGCCTTAGCCTTGTCTCCCCTTGCCTTAGCCTTGCTTGGCTTGCCTTTCCTGAACCTTGCCTTGCTTTGCGTTGCTTTGCCTTATCCTTGCCTTGCCTTGTCTTTCCCTTACCTTGCCTTGCCTTGCGTTACCCTTCCCTTCCCTTGCTTTGCCTTGCCTTGCCTTGCGTTATCCTTTCCTTGCCTTGCTTTGCCTTGCATTGCTTTGCCTTCTGTTACCCTTTCCTTGCCTAGCCTTTAATTGGCGTTGCCTTACGTTGCCTTGCCTTAGCCTTGCCTTGCCTTGCCGTGCCTTGCCTTCCGTTACCTTTTCCTTGCCTTGCCGTGCCTTGCCAAGCGTTACTCTTTCCTTGCCTTGCCTTAACTTCGCGTTGCCTTGCTTTGCGTTGCCTTGCCTTAGCCTTGCCTTGCCTTGGCGTGCCTTGCCTTCCGTTACCCTTTCCTTGCCTTTCCGTGACTTCCCTTCTGTTACCCTTTCGTTGCCTTGCCTTAACTTCGCGTTGCCTTGCATTGCGTTGCTTTCCCTTAGTCTTGCCTTGCCTTGCCGTGCCCTTGCCTTGCCTTGCTACCTTCAGTTGCCTTGCCTCGCTTGCCTTGCCGTGCCTTGCCTTCCGTTACCCTTTAATTGCCTTGCCTTGCCCTTTCTTGCCTTGCAATGCCTTGCCTTCTGTTACCCTTTCCTTGCCTTGCCGTGCCTTACCTAGCCTTGCGTTGTCGTGCCTTAGCCTTGACTCTCATTGCCGTATCCTTGCTTGGCTTGCCTTGCCTTATCTTTGCCTTGCCTTGCCTTGCCTTGCCTTGTCTTTCCCGTGGCTTGCCTTGCCTTCGGTTACCCTTTCCTTGCCTTGCCTTAACTTTGCGTTGCCTTGTGTTTCCTTGTCTTAGGCTTGCGTTGCCTTGCCGTGCCTTGCATTCCGTTACCCTTTCCTTGCCTTGACGTGCCTTCCCTTCCGGTACCCTTGCCTTGCCTTGTCTTAACTTTCCGTTGCCTTGCGTTGCGTTGCGTTGCCTTAGCCTTGCTTTGCCTTGAATTGCCTTGACTTCTGTTACCCTTTCCTTGCCTTGCCGTACATTGCCTAGCCTTTCGTTGTCGTGCCTTAGCCTTGTCTCCCCTTGCCTCAGCCTTGCTTGGCTTGCCTTGCCTTAACCTTGCCTTGCTTTGCGTTGCCTTGCTTTATCCTTGCCTTGCCTTGCCTTGCCTTGTCTTTCCCTTGCCTTGCCGTGCCTTCCGTTACCCTTGTCTTTCCTTGCCGTGCCTTCCTATACTCTTTCCTTGCCTTGCTTTGTCTTTCATTGCCTTGCCTTCTGTTACCCTTTCGTTGCCTTGCCGTGCATTGCATCGCCTTGCGTTGTCGTGCCTTAGACTTGTCTCCCTTTGCCTTGCCGAACCTTCCGTTACCCTTGTCTTGCCTTGCCGTGCCTTACGTTACCCTTGCCTTGCCTTGCCTCCCCTTGCCTTAGCCTTGCTTGTCTTGCCTTCCTTAACTTGGCCTTGCATGACATTGCCTTACCTTAGCCTTGCCTTACCTTGCCTTGCCGTGCCATGTCCTTCCCTTGCCTTGCCGTGCCTTCCTTTACCCTTGCCTTGCCTTGCTTTGCCTTGCCTTGCCTTGCCTTCTCTTACCCTTTCCTTGCCTTGCCGTGCATTGCCTAGCTTTGCGTTGTCGTGCCTTAGCCTTGCCTTGCCTTGCTTTGCCTTCCGTTACCCATTCCTTGCCTTCCCGTGCATTGCATAGCCTTGCGTTGCCTTGCCTTAGCATTGCCTTTCCTTGCCGTGCCTTCCGTTACCCTTTCCTTGCATTGCCGAGCAATGTGTAGCCTTGCGTTGCCTTGCCGAGCCTTCCGTTACCCTAGTCTTGCCTTGCCGTGCATTGCCTAGCCTTCCGTTGTCGTGCCTTAGCCTTTTCTCCCCTTGCCTTAGCCTTGCTTGGCTTGCCTTGCCTTAACCTTGCCTTGCTTTGCGTTGCCTTGCCTTATCATTGCCTTGTCTTGCCTATCCTTCCTTTACCCTTTCCTTGCATTGCCGTGCAATGCCTAGCCTTACGTTGCCTTGCCGAGCCTTCCGTTACCCTTTCCTTGCCTTTCCGTGCCTTCCCTTCCGGTACCCTTCCCTAGCCTTGCCTTAACTTTGCGTTGCCTTGCGTTGTTTTGCGTTGCCTTAGCCTTGCTTTGCCTTGCATTGCCTTCCCTTCTGTTACCCTTTCCTTGCCTTCCCGTGCATTGCCTAGACTTGCGTTTTCGTCCCTTAGCCTTGTCTCCCCTTGCCTCAGCCTTGCTTGGCTTGCCTTGCCTCAACCTTGCCTTGCTTTGGGTTGCCTTGCCTTATCCTTGCCTTCCCTTGCCTTGCCTTGCCTTGTATTTCCCTTGCCTTGCCGTTCCTTCCGTTACCCTTGCCTTGCCTTGCTTTTCCTTGCTTTGCCTTGCCTTCCGTTACCCTTTCCTTGACTTGTCTTAACTTTGCGTTACCTTGCGTTGCCTTGCCTTAACCTTGCCTTGCCTTGCGGTGCCTTCCCTTCCGTTACCCTTTCCTTGCCTTGCCGTGCATTGCCCAGCCTTGCATTGTCTTGCCTCAGCCTTGCCTTGCCTTGCATTCCGATACCCTTTCCTTGCATTGCTGTGCATTACCTAGCCTTGCGTTGCCTTGCCTTAGCCTTGCCTTGCCTTGCCGTGCCTTGCCTTGCCTTGTCCTTCCCTTAACTTCCCTTGCCTTGCGTTACCCTTTCCTTGCCTTGCTTTGCCTTGCATTGCTGTGCCTTACGTTACCCTTGCCTTGCCTTGATTTTCCGTTCCTTGCCTTGCCTTCCGTAACCCTTTCCTTGCCTTGCCTTAAATTGCCGTTGCCTTGCATTGCCTTGCATTAGCCTTGCCTTGCCTTGCCGTGCCTTGCCTTCCATTACCTTTTCATTGCCTTGCCGTGCCTTGCCTAGCGTTACCCTTTCCTTGCCTTGCCTTAACTTCGCGTTGCCTTGCTTTGCGTTGCGTTGCCTTAGCCTTGCCTTGCCTTACCGTGCCTTGCCTCGTCCTTCCCTTTCATTGCCTTGCCTTCAGTTACCCTTCCCTTCCCTTGCTTTGCCTTGCCTTGCCTTGCCTTCCTTTTCCCTTTCCTTGCCTTGCTGTGCCTTCTGTTACCCTTTCCTTGCCTTGCTTTGCCTTGCATTGCCCTGCCTTCTGTTACACTTTCATTGCCTTCCCGTGCATTGATTCGCCTTGCGTTGTCGTGCCCTAGACAAGTCTCCCCTTGCCTTTCCGAGCCTTCCGTTACCCTTGCCTTTCCTTGCCTCCCCTTGCCTTAACCTTGCTTGGCTTGCCTTGCCTTAACTTTGCGTTGCCTTGCGTTGTTTTGCGTTACCTTAGCCTTGCTTTGCCTTACCGTTGCCTTCCCTTCTGTTACCCTTTCCTTGCCTTGCCGTGCATTGCCTAGACTTGCGTTTTCGTCCCTTAGCCTTGTCTCCCCTTGCCTCAGCCTTGCTTGGCTTGCCTTGCCTCAACCTTGCCTTGCTTTGGGTTGCCTTGCCTTATCCTTGCCTTCCCTTGCCTTGCCTTGCCTTGTATTTCCCTTGCCTTGCCGTGCCTTCCGTTACCCTTGCCTTGCCTTGCTTTTCCTTGCTTTGCCTTGCCTTCCGTTACCCTTTCCTTGACTTGTCTTAACTTTGCGTTACCTTGCGTTGCCTTGCCTTAACCTTGCCTTGCCTTGCGGTGCCTTCCCTTCCGTTACCCTTTCCTTGCCTTCCCGTATATTGCCTAGCCTTGCGTTGTCGTGCATTATCTTTCTCTCCCCTTGCCTTAAACTTGCTTGTCTTGCATTCGTTTAACCTGGCCTTGCATGGCATTGCCTTGCCATAGCCTTGCCTTAACTTGCCTTGCCTTGCCATGTCCCTCCCTTGCCTTGAGTGTCTTCCGTTAACCTTGTCTAGCCTTCCCGTGCCTTCCTTTACCCTTGCCTTGCCTTGCTTTGCCCTGCCTTGCCTTGCCTTCCGTTACCCTTTCCTTGCCTCATCCGTGCATTGACTAGCCTTGCATTGGCTTGCCTTAGCCTTGCCTTGCATTCAGTTACCCTTTCCTTGCATTGTCGTGCATTGCCTAGCCTTGCGTTGCCTTGCCGAGCCTTCCGTTACCCTTATCTTGCCTTCCCGTGCCTTGCCTTGTCCTTCCCTTGCCTTGCCGAGCCCTCTGTTACTCTTGTCTTGCCTTGCCGTGCCTTCCGTTGCCCTTGCCTTGCCTCCCTTTGCCTTAGCCTTGCGTCGTTTGTGTTGCCTTCACTTTGCATTGCCTTGCATTGCCTTTCCTCATCTTTGCATTGCCTTGCCTTATGTTACCTTTCCTTGCCTTGCCGTACATTGCCTAGCCTTTTGTTGCCTTGCCTTAGCATTGCCTTGCCATGCCGTGCCTTGCCTTTTTATTCCCTTGCGTTGCCGTGCCTTCCGTTATCCTTGTCTTGCCTTGCCGGGCCTTCCTTTACCCGTGCCTAGCCTTGCATTGCCTTGACTTAGCCTTGCCTTGCCGTCCCTTGCCTTGTCCTTCCCTTGCCTTGCCGTGCGTTCCGTTACACGTCCCTTGCCTTCCTTTGCCTTGCCTTGCCTTGCCTTCCGTTACCCTTCCCTTGCCTTGCCGTGCATTGCCTAGCCTTTCGTTGCCTTGCCTTAGCCTTTCCTTGCCTTGCCCTGCCTTGCTTGTCCTTCCCATGCCTTACCGTCCCTTCGGTTACCCTTGCCTTGCCTTGCTTGGCCTTGATTTGACTTGACTTGCCTTGCTTTTCCTTGCCTTGCTTTCCGTTACCCTTTCCTTGCCTTGCTTTGCCTTCCATTGCCTTGCTTTCTGTTACCCTTTCCTTGCCTTGCCTTAACTTTGCGTTGACTTGGGTTTCCTTGCCTTACCCTTGCATTGCCTTGCCGTGCCTTGCCTTCCGATACCCTTTCCTTGCCTTTCCGTGTCTTGCCTTCTGTTACCCTTTCCTTTCCTTGCCTTAACTTCGCGTTGCCTTGCGTTGCGTTGCGTTGTGTAAGCCTTGCCTTGCCTTGCCGCGCCTTGCCTTGCCTTGCCTTGTGTTACGCTTTCCTTGCCTTCCCGTGACTTCCGTTACCCTTCCCTTGCCGTGCCTTAACTTCGGGTTGACTTGCGTTGCATTGCGTTGTATAAGCCTTGCCTTGCCTTGCCCTGCCTTGCTTTGTCCTTCCCTTGCCTTGCCATGCCTTCAGTTACCCTTGCCTTGCCTTGCTGTGCCTTCTGTTACCCTTTCCTTGCCTTGCTTTGCCTTGCATTGCCTTGCCTTCTGTTACCCTTTCATTGCCTTGCCGTGCATTGCCTCGCCTTGCGTTGTCGTGCTTTAGACTTGTCTTCCCTTTCCTTGCCGAGCCTTCCGTTACCCTTGTCTTGCCTTGTCGTGCCTTCCATTACCCTTGCCTTGCCTTGCTTCCCTTTGCCTTAGCCTAGCTTTGCTTGCCTTGCCTTAACTTTGCATTGCCTTGCGTTTCCTTTCCTCAGCGTTGCATTGCCTTGCCGTTCCTTTCTTTCCGTTACCCTTTCCTTGTCTTGCCGTGCATTGCCTAGCCTTGCGTTGTCGTGCCTTAGCCCTGACTCCCCTTGCCTTAGCCTTGCTTGTCTTGCCCTCCCTTAACCTGGCCTTGCATGGCATTGCCTTGCCTTATCATTGCCTTACCTTGCCTTGCCTTGCCTTCTGTTACCCTTTCCTTGCCTTGCCGTGCATTGCCTAGATTTGCATTTTCGTGCATTAGCTTTGTCTCCCGTTGCCTTAGCCTTGCTTGGCTTGCCTTCCTTTAACCTGGCCTTGCATGGCATTGCCATGCCTTAGCCTTCCATTACCTTGGCTTGCCGTGCCTTGTCCTTCTCTTGCCTTGCCGTACCTTCCGTTACCCTTGTCTTGCCTTGCCGTGCCTTCCTTTACCCTTGCCTTGACTTGCGTTGCGTTGCTTGCCTTGCCTTCTGTTACCCTTTCCTTGCCTTGCCGTCCATTGCCTAGCCTTGCGTTGTCGTGCCTTAGCCTTGCCTTGCCTTGCCTTGCCTTCCGTTACCCATTCCTTGCCTTCCCTTGCATTGCATAGCCTTGCGTTGCCTAGCCTTAGCCTTTCCATTCCTTCCGTGCCTTCCGTTACCCTTTCCTTGCATTGCCGTTTAATGCCTAGCCTTGCGTTGCCTTGCCGAGCATTCCGTTACCCTAGTCTTGCCTTGCCGTTCCTTGCCTTGTCCTTCCCTTGCTTGCCGAGCCTTCCGTTACCCTTGTCTTGCCTTGCCGTACCTTCCGTTACCCTTGCCTTGCCTCCCATTTCCTTAGCCTTGCGTGAGTTGTGTTGCCTTCACTTTGCATTGACTTGCGTTGCCTTTCCTCATCTTTGCATTGCCTTGCCGTACTTTGCCTTCCGTTACCCTTTCCTTGCCTTGCCGTAACATTTCCTAGCCTTGGGTTGCCTTGCCTTAGCCTTGCCTTGCCTTGCCGTGCATTGCCCAGCCATGTGTTGCCTTGGCCTTGCCTTGACAAGGCCGTGCCGTGCCTTCCGTTACCCTTGCCTTTTCTTGCTTTCCCTTCCCTTCCGTTACCCTTTCCTTGCCTTGCCGTGCATTGCCTAGCCTTGCGTTGCCTTGCCTTAGCCTTGTCTTCCCTTGCCGTTCCTTGGCTTATCCTTCCGTTGCCTTGCCGTGCCTTCCGTTACACTTCCCTTGCCTTGCTTTGCCTTGCCTTGCCTTGCCTTCCGTTACCCTTCCCTTGCCTTGCCGTGCATTGCCTAGCCTTGCGTTGCTTTGCCTGAGCCTTTCCTTGCCTTGCCGTGCCTTGCATTTTCCTTCCCTTGCCTTGGCGTCCCTTCCGTTACACTTGCCTTTCCTTGTTTTGCCTTACTTTGACTTGCCTTGCCTTCCTTTGAATTGCCTTGCCTTGCCTTCCATTACCCTTTCCTGCCTTGCTTTGCCTTGCATTGCCATGCTTTCTGTTACCCTTTCCTTGCCTTGCCTTTACTTTGCGTTGAGTTGCGTTGCCTTGCCTTAGCCTTGCGTTGCCTTGCCTTGGGGTGCCTTCCGTTACCCTTGCCTTGCCTTGCTTTTCCGTGCCTTGCCTTGCCTTCCGTTACCCTTTCCTTGCCTTGCGTAAACTTTGCATTGCCTTGCATTGCCTTGCCTTAGGCTTGCGTTGCCTTGCCGTGCCTTGCATTCCGTTACCCATTCCTTGCCTTGCCGTACCTTCCTTACCGTTACCCTTGCCTTGCCTTGCCTTAAGTTTGCGTTGCCTTGCGTTGCGTTCCGTTGCCTTAGCCTTGCCTTGCCTTGCCGTTCCTTGCCTTCCGTTACCATTGTCTTGCCATGCATTCCGTTACACTTGCCTTGCCGTGCCTTGCCTTGTCCTTCACTTGCCTTGCCGTGCCTTCCCTCACCCTTACCGTGCCTTACCGTGCATTGCCCAGCCGTGTGTTGCCATGGCCTTGCCTTGACTTGCCGTGCCGTGCCTTCTGTTACCCTTGACTTTTATTGCTTTGACATCCTTTCCATTACCCTTTCCTTGCCTTGCCGTGCATTGCTTATCCTTGCGTTGTCGTGCCTTAGCCTTGTCTCCCCTTGCCTTAGCCTTGCTTGTCTTGCCTTCCCTTAACCTGGCCTTGCATGGCATTGCCTTGCCTTAGCCTTGCCTTACGTTGCATTGCCTTTTCTTCTGTTACCCTTTCCTTGCCTTGCCGTATATTGCCTAGCCTTGCGTTGTCGTGCATTATCTTTGTCTCCCCTTGCCTTAACCTTGCTTGTCTTGCCTTCCTTTAACCTGGCCTTGCATGGCATTGCCTTGCCATAGCCTTGCCTTAACTTGCCTTGCCTTGCCATATCCCTCCCTTGCCTTGCCGTGTCTTCCGTTTACCTTGTCTAGCCTTCCCGTGCCTTCCTTTACCCTTGCCTTGCCTTGCTTTGCCCTGCCTTGCCTTGCCTTCCGTTACCCTTTCCTTGCCTTATCCGTGCATTGCCTAGCCTTGCATTGGCTTGCCTTAGCCTTGCCTTGCATTCAGTTACCCTTTCCTTGCATTGTCGTGCATTGCCTAGCCTTGCGTTGCCTTGCCGAGCCTTCCGTTACCCTTATCTTGCCTTCCCGTGCCTTGCCTTGTCCTTCCCTTGCCTTGCCGAGCCCTCTGTTACTCTTGTCTTGCCTTGCCGTGCCTTCCGTTGCCCTTGCCTTGCCTCCCTTTGCCTTAGCCTTGCGTCGTTTGTGTTGCCTTCACTTTGCATTGCCTTGCATTGCCTTTCCTTATCTTTGCATTGCCTTGCCGTGCCTTGCCTTATGTTACCTTTCCTTGCCTTGCCGTACATTGCCTAGCCTTTTGTTGCCTTGCCTTAGCATTGCCTTGCCATGCCGTGCCTTGCCTTTTTCTTCCCTTGCGTTGCCGTGCCTTCCGTTACCCTTGTCTTGCCTTGCCGTGCCTTCCTTTACCCGTGCCTAGCCTTGCATTGCCTTGACTTAGCCTTGCCTTGCCGTGCCTTGCCTTATCCTTCCCTTGGCTTACCGTGCGTTCCGTTACACGTCCCTTGCCTTGCTTTGCCTTGCCTTGCCTTGCCTTCCGTTACCCTTTCCTTGCCTTGCCTTAACTTTGCGTTGACTTGGGTTTCCTTGCCTTACCCTTGCATTGCCTTGCCGTGCCTTACCTTCCGATACCCTTTCCTTGCCTTTCCGTGCCTTGCCTTCTGTTACCCTTTCCTTTCCTTGCCTTAACTTCGCGTTGCCTTGCGTTGCGTTGCGTTGTGTAAGCCTTGCCTTGCCTTGCCGTGCCTTGCCTTGCCTTGCCTTGCGTTACGCTTTCCTTGCCTTCCCGTGCCTTCCGTTACACTTCCCTTTCCGTGCCTTAACTTCGGGTTGCCTTGCGTTGCATTGCGTTGTATAAGCCTTGCCTTGCCTTGCCGTGCCTTGCTTTGTCCTTCCCTTGCATTGCCATGCCTTCAGTTACCCTTGCCTTGCCTTGCTGTGCCTTCTGTTACCCTTTCCATGCCTTAATGTGCCTTCTGTTACCCTTTCCTTGCCTTGCTTTGCCTTGCATTGCGTTGCCTTCTGTTACCCTTTCATTGCCTTGCCGTGCATTGCCTCGCCTTGCGTTGTCGTGCTTTAGACTTGTCTTCCCTTTCCTTACCGAGCCTTCCGTTAACCTTGCCTTGCCTTGCCTCCCCATGCCTTAGCCTTGCTTTGCTTGCCTTGCCTTAACTTTGCATTGCCTTGCGTTTCCTTTCCTCAGCGTTGCATTGCCTTGCCGTTGCTTTCTTTCCGTTACCGTTTCCTTGCCTTGCCGTGCATTGCCTAACCTTGCGTTGCCGTGCCTTAGCCCTGACTCCCCTTGCCTTAGCCTTACTTGTCTTGCCTTCCCTTAACCTGGCCTTGCATGGCATTGCCTTGCCTTAGCCTTTCCTTACCTTGCCTTGCCTTGCCCTCATTTACCCTTTCCTTGCCTTGCCGTGCATTGCCTAGCTTTGCATTGTCGTGAATTAGATTTGTCTCCCGTTGCCTTAGCCTTGCTTGTCTTGCCTTCCTTTAACCTGGCGTTGCATAGCATTGCCATGCCTTAGCCTTGCCTTACCTTGGCTTGCCGTGCCTTGTCCTTCCCTTGCCTTGCCGTACCTTCCGTTACCCTTGTCTTGCCTTGCCGTGCCTTCCTTTACCCTTGCCTTGCCTTGCGTTGCCTTGCCTTGCCTTGCCTTCTGTTACCCTTTCCTTGCCTTGCCGTCCATTGCTTAGCCTTGCGTTGTCGTGCCTTAGCCTTGCCTTGCCTTGCCTTGCCTTCCGTTACCCATTCCTTGCCTTCCCTTGCATTGCATAGCCTTGCGTTGCCTAGCCTTAGCCTTTCCTTTCCTTGCCGTGCCTTCCGTTACCCTTTCCTTGCATTGCCGTTTAATGCCTAGCCTTGCTTTGCCTTGCCGAGCATTCTGTTACCCTAGACTTGCCTTGCCGTTCCTTGCCTTGTCCTTCCCTTGCTTGCCGAGCCTTCCGTTACCCTTGTCTTGCCTTGCCGTACCTTCCGTTACCCTTGCCTTGCCTCCCATTGCCTTAGCCTTGCGTGAGTTGTGTTGCCTTCACTTTGCATTGACTTGCGTTGCCTTTCCTCATCTTTGCATTGCCTTGCCGTCTTTGCCTTCCGTTACCATTTCCTTGCCTTGCCGTAACATTTCCTAGCCTTGGGTTGCCTTGCCTTAGCCTTGCCTTGCCTTGCCGTGCCTTGCCTTGTCCTTCCCTTGCCTTACCGAGCCTTCCGTTACCGTTGTCTTGCCTTTCCGTGTCTTCTGTTACCCTTGCCTTGCCTTGCCGTGCATTGCCCAGCCATGTGTTGCCTTGGCCTTGCCTTGAAAAGGCCGTGCCGTGCCTTCCGTTACCCTTGCCTTTTCTTGCTTTCCCTTCCCTTCCTTTACCCTTTCCTTGCCTTGCCGTGCATTGCCTAGCCTTGCGTTGCCTTGCCTTAGCCTTGTCTTCCCTTGCCGTGCCTTGCCTTATCCTTCCGTTGCCTTGCCGTGCCTTCCGTTACACTTCCCTTGCCTTGCTTTGCCTTGCCTTGCCTTGCCTTGCCTTCCGTTACCCTTCCCTTGCCTTGCCGTGCATTGCCTAGCCTTGCGTTGCTTTGCCTGAGCCTTTCCTTGCCTTGCCTTCCCTTCCGTTACACTTGCCTTTCCTTGCTTTGCCTTACTTTGACTTGCCTTGCCTTCCTTTGAATTGCCTTGCCTTGCCTTCCATTACCCCTTCCTGCCTTGCTTTGCCTTGCATTGCCATGCTTTCTGTTACCATTTCCTTGCGTTGCCTTAACTTTTCGTTGAGTTGCGTTGCCTTGCCTTAGCCTTGCGTTGCCTTGCCTTGGGGTGCCTTCCGTTACCCTTGCCTTGCCTTGCTTTTCCGTGCCTTGCCTTGCCTTCCGTTACCCTTTCCTTGCCTTGCCTTAACTTTGCGTTGCCTTGCGTTGCCTTGCCTTAGGCTTGCGTTGCCTTGCCGTGCCTTGCATTCCGTTACCCATTCCTTGCCTTGCCGTGCCTTCCTTACAGTTACCCTTGCCTTGCCTTAACTTTGCGTTGCCTTGCGTTGCGTTCCGTTGCCTTAGCCTTGCCTTGCCTTGCCGTTCCTTGCCTTCCGTTACCAATGTCTTGCCATGCATTCCGTTACACTTGCCTTGCCGTGCCTTGCCTTGTCCTTTCCTTGCCATGCCGTCCCTTCCCTCACCCTTACCTTGCCTTACCGTTCATTGCCCAGCCGTGTGTTGCCATGGCCTTGCCTTGACTTGCCGTGCCGTGCCTTCTGTTACCCTTGACTTTTATTGCTTTGACATCCCTTCCATTACCCTTTCCTTGCCTTGCCGTGCATTGCTTATCCTTGCGTTGTCGTGCCTTAGCCTTGACTCTCCTTGCCTTAGCCTTGCTTGTCTTGCCTTCCCTTAACCTGGCCTTGCATTGCATTGCCTTGCCTTAGCCTTGCCTTACGTTGCATTGCCTTTTCTTCTGTTACCCTTTCCTTGCCTTGCCGTATATTGCCTAGCCTTGCGTTGTCGTGCATTATCTTTGTCTCCCCTTGCCTTAACCTTGCTTGTCTTGACTTCCATTAACCTGGCCTTGCATGGCATTGCCTTGCCATAGCCTTGCCTTAACTTGCCTTTCCTTGCCATGTCCCTCCTTTGCCTTGCCGTGTCTTCCGTTAACCTTGTCTAGCCTTCCCGTGCCTTCCTTTACCCTTGCCTTGCCTTGCTTTGCCCTGCCTTGCCTTGCCTTCCGTTACCCTTTCCTTGCCTTGTCCGTGCATTAACTAGCCTTGCTTTGGCTTGCCTTAGCCTTGCCTTGCAATCAGTTACCCTTTCCTTGCATTGTCGTGCATTGCCTTGCCGTGCCTTGCCTTATGTTACCTCTCCTTGCCTTACCGTACATTGCCTAGCCTTTTGTTGCCTTGCCTTAGCATTGCCTTGGAATGCCGTGCCTTACCTTTTTCTTCCCTTGCCTTGGCGTGCCTTCCGTTATCCTTGTCCTGCCTTGCCGTGCCTTCCTTTACCCGTGCCTAGCCTTGCATTGCCTTGACTTACCCTTGCCTTGCCGTGCCTTGCCTTGTCCTTCCCTTGCCTTGCCGTGCGTTCCGTTACACGTCCCTTGCCTTGCTTTGCCTTGCCTTGCCTTGCCTTCCGTTACCCTTCCCTTGCCTTGCCGTGCATTGCCTAGCCTTGCGTTGCCTTGCCTTAGCCTTTCCTTGCCTTGCCCTGCCTTGCCTTCTCCTTCCAATGCCTTGCCGTCCCTCCGGTTACCCTTGCCTTGCCTTGCTTTGCCTTTATTTGACTTGACTTGCCTTGCTTTTCCTTGCCTTGCTTTCCGTTACCCTTTCCTTGCCTTGCTTTGCCTTCCATTGCCTTGCTTTCTGTTACCTTTTCCTTGCCTTGCCTTAACTTTGCGTTGACTTGGGTTTCCTTGCCTTAGCCTTGCATTGCCTTGCCGTGCCTTGCCTTCCGATACCCTTTCCTTGCCTTTCCGTGTCTTGCCTTCTGTTACCCTTTCCTTTCCGTGCCTTAACTTCGCGTTGCCTTGCGTTGCGTTGCGTTGCGTTGTGTAAGACTTGCCTTGCCTTGCCGTGCCTTGCCTTGCCTTGCCTTGCGTTACTCTTTTGCCTTGCCTTGCCTTCCGTTACCCTTCCCTTGCCGTGCCTTAACTTCGGGTTGCCTTGCGTTGAATTGCGTTGTATAAGCCTTGCCTTGCCTTGCCGTGCCTTGCTTTGTCCTTCCCTTGCCTTGCCATGCCTTCAGTTACCCTTGCCTTGCCTTGCTGTGCCTTCTGTTACTCTTTCCTTGCCTTGCTTTGCCTTGCATTGCCTTGCCTTCTGTTACCCTTTCATTGCCTTGCCGTGCATTGCCTCGCCTTCCGATGTCGTGCTTTAGACTTGTCTTCCCTTTCCTTGCCGAGCCTTCCGTTACCCTTGTCTTGCCTTGTCGTGCCTTCCGTTACCCTTGCCTTGCCTTGCCTCCCCTTGCCTTAGCCTTGCTTTGCTTGCCTTGCCTTAACTTTGCATTGCCTTGCGTTTCCTTTCCTCAGCGTTGCATTGCCTTGCCGTTCCTTTCTTTCCGTTACCCTTTCCTTGCCTTGCCGTGCATTGCCTAGCCTTGCGTTGTCGTGCCTTAGCCCTGACTCCCCTTGCCTTAACCTTGCTTTTCTTGCCCTCCCTTAACCTGGACTTGCATGGCATTGCCTTGCCTTAACTTGCCTTCTGTTACCCTTTCCTTACCTTGCCGTGCATTGCCTAGCTTTGCATTGTCGTGCATTAGCTTTGTCTCCCGTTGCCTTAGCCTTGCTTGTCTTGCCTTCCTTTAACCTGGCCTTGCATGGCATTGCCATGCCTTAGCCTTCCATTACCTTGGCTTGCCGTGCCTTGTCCTTCCCTTGCCTTGCCGTACCTTCCGTTACCCTTGTCTTGCCTTGCCGTGCCTTCCTTTACCCTTGCCTTGACTTGCGTTGCGTTGCTTGCCTTGCCTTCTGTTACCCTTTCCTTGCCTTGCCGTCCATTGCCTAGCCTTGCGTTGTCGTGCCTTAGCCTTGCCTTGCCTTGCCTTGACTTCCGTTACCCATTCCTTGCCTTCCCTTGCATTGCATACCCTTGCGTTGCCTAGCCTTAGCCTTTCCATTCCTTGCCGTGCCTTCCGTTACCCTTTCCTTGCATTGCCGTTTAATGCCTAGCCTTGCGTTGCCTTGCCGAGCATTCCGTTACCCTAGTCTTGCCTTGCCGTTCCTTGCCTTGTCCTTCCCTTGCTTGCCGAGCCTTCCGTTACCCTTGTCTTGCCTTGCCGTACCTTCCGTTACCCTTGGCTTGCCTCCCATTGCCTTAGCCTTGCGTGGGTTGTGTTGCCTTCACTTTGAATTGACTTGCGTTGCCTTTCCTCATCTTTGCATTGCCTTGCCCTACTTTGCCTACCGTTACCCTTTCCTTGCCTTGCCGTAACATTTCCTAGCCTTGGGTTGCCTTGCCTTAGCCTTGCCTTGCCTTGCCGTGCCTTGCCTTGTCCTTCCTTGCCTTGCCGAGCCTTCCGTTACCGTTGTCTTGACTTTCCGTGTCTTCTGTTACCCTTGCCTTGCCTTGCCGTTCATTGCCCAGCCATGTGTTGCCTTGGCATTGCCTTGACTTGCCGTGCCGTGCCTTCCGTTACCCTTGCCTTTTCTTGCTTTCCCTTCCCTTCCGTTACCCTTTCCTTGCCTTGCCGTGCATTGCCTAGCCTTGCGTTGCCTTGCCTTAGCCTTGTCTTCCCTTGCCGTGCCTTGCCTCATCCTTCCGTTGCCTTGCCGTGCCTTCCGTTACACTTCCCTTGCCTTGCTTTGCCTTGCCTTGCCTTGCCTTCCGTTACCCTTCCCTTGCCTTGCCGTGCATTGCCTAGCCTTGCGTTGCTTTGCCTGAGCCTTTCCTTGCCTTGCCGTCCCTTCCGTTACACTTGCCTTTCCTTGCTTTGCCTTACTTTGACTTGCCTTGCCTTCCTTTGAATTGCCTTGCCTTGCCTTCCATTACCCTTTCCTGCCTTGTTTTGCCTTGCATTGCCATGCTTTCTGTTACCCTTTCCTTGCCTTGCCTTTACTTTGCGTTGAGTTGCGTTGCCTTGCCTTAGCCTTGCGTTGCCTTGCCTTGGGGTGCCTTCCGTTACCCTTGCCTTGCCTTGCTTTTCCGTGCCTTGCCTTGCCTTCCGATACCCTTTTCTTGCCTTGCGTAAACTTTGCATTGCCTTGCGTTGCCTTGCCTTAGGCTTGCGTTGCCTTGCCGTGCCTTGCATTCCATTACCCATTCCTTGCCTTGCCGTGCCTTCCTTACCGTTACCCTTGCCTTGCCTTGCCTTAACTTTGCGTTGCCTTGCGTTGCGTTCCGTTGCCTTAGCCTTGCCTTGCCTTGTCGTTCCTTGCCTTCCGTTACCATTGTCTTGCCATGCATTCCGTTACACTTGCCTTGCCGTGCCTTGCCTTGTCCTTCACTTGCCTTGCCGTGCCTTCCCTCACCCTTACCTTGCCTTACCGTGCATTGCCCAGCCGTGTGTTGCCATGGCCTTGCCTTGACTTGCCGTGCCGTGCCTTCTGTTACCCTTGACTTTTATTGCTTTGACATCCTTTCCATTACCCTTTCCTTGCCTTGCCGTGCATTGCTTATCCTTGCGTTGTCGTGCCTTAGCCTTGACTCCCCTTGCCTTAGCCTTGCTTGTCTTGCCTTCCCTTAACCTGGCCTTGCATGGCATTGCCTTGCCTTAGCCTTGCCTTACGTTGCATTGCCTTTTCTTCTGTTACCCTTTCCTTGCCTTGCCGTATATTGCCTAGCCTTGCGTTGTCGTGCATTATCTTTGTCTCCCCTTGCCTTAACCTTGCTTGTCTTGCCTTCCTTTAACCTGGCCTTGCATGGCATTGCCTTGCCATAGCCTTGCCTTAACTTGCCTTGCCTTGCCATGTCCCTCCCTTGCCTTGAGTGTCTTCCGATAACTTGTCTAGCCTTCCCGTGCCTTCCTTTACCCTTGCCTTGCCTTGCTTTGCCCTGCCTTGCCTTGCCTTCCGTTACCCTTTCCTTGCCTCATCCGTGCATTGCCTAGCCTTGCATTGGCTTGCCTTAGCCTTGCCTTGCATTCAGGTACTCTTTCCTTGCATTGTCGTGCATTGCCTAGCCTTGCGTTGCCTTGCCGAGCCTTCCGTTACCCTTATCTTGCCTTCCCGTGCCTTGCCTTGTCCTTCCCTTGCCTTGCCGAGCCCTCTGTTACTCTTGTCTTGCCTTGCCGTGCCTTCCGTTGCCCTTGCCTTGCCTCCCTTTGCTTTAGCCTTGCGTCGTTTGTGTTGCCTTCACTTTGCATTGCCTTGCATTGCCTTTCCTCATCTTTGCATTGCCTTGCCGTGCCTTGCCTTATGTTACCTTTCCTTGCCTTGCCGTACATTGCCTAGCCTTTTGTTGCCTTGCCTTAGCATTGCCTTGCCATGCCGTGCCTTGCCTTTTTATTCCCTTGCGTTGCCGTGCCTTCCGTTATCCTTGTCTTGCCTTGCCGGGCCTTCCTTTACCCGTGCCTAGCCTTGCATTGCCTTGACTTAGCCTTGCATTGCCGTCCCTTGCCTTGTCCTTCCCTTGCCTTCCCGTGCGTTCCGTTACACGTCCCTTGCCTTCCTTTGCCTTGCCTTGCCTTGCCTTCCGTTACCCGTCCCTTGCCTTGCCGTGCATTGCCTAGCCCTTCGTTGCCTTGCCTTAGCCTTTCCTTGCCTTGCCCTGCCTTGCTTGTCCTTCCCATGCCTTACCGTCCCTTCGGTTACCCTTGCCTTGCCTTGCTTGGTCTTGATTTGACTTGACTTGCCTTGCTTTTCCTTGCCTTGCTTTCCGTTACCCTTTCCTTGCCTTGCTTTGCCTTCCATTGCCTTGCTTTCTGTTACCCTTTCCTTGCCTTGCCTTAACTTTGCGTTGACTTGGGTTTCCTTGCCTTACCCTTGCATTGCCTTGCCGTGCCTTGCCTTCCGATACCCTTTCCTTGCCTTTCCGTGTCTTGCCTTCTGTTACCCTTTCCTTTCCTTGCCTTAACTTCGCGTTGCCTTGCGTTGCGTTGCGTTGTGTAAGCCTTGCCTTGCCTTGCCGTGCCTTGCCTTGCCTTGCCTTGTGTTACGCTTTCCTTGCCTTCCCGTGCCTTCCGTTACCCTTCCCTTGCCGTGCCTTAACTTCGGGTTGACTTGCGTTGCATTGCGTTGTATAAGCCTTGCCTTGCCTTGCCGTGCCTTGCTTTGTCCTTCCCTTGCCTTGCCATGCGTTCAGTTACCCTTGCCTTGCCTTGCGTTGCGTTGCTTGCCTTGCCTTCTGTTACCCTTTCCTTGCCTTGCCGTCCATTGCCTAGCCTTGCGTTGTCGTGCCTTAGCCTTGCCTTGCCTTGCCTTGCCTTCCGTTACCCATTCCTTGCCTTCCCTTGCATTGCATAGCCTTGCGTTGCCTAGCCTTAGCCTTTCCATTCCTTCCGTGCCTTCCGTTACCCTAGTCTTGCCTTGCCGTTCCTTGCCTTGTCCTTCCCTTGCTTGCCGAGCCTTCCGTTACCCTTGTCTTGCCTTGCCGTACCTTCCGTTACCCTTGCCTTGCCTCCCATTTCCTTAGCCTTGCGTGAGTTGTTTTGCCTTCACTTTGCATTGACTTGCGTTGCCTTTCCTCATCTTTGCATTGCCTTGCCGTACTTTGCCTTCCGTTACCCTTTCCTTGCCTTGCCGTAACATTTCCTAGCCTTGGGTTGCCTTGCCTTAGCCTTGCCTTGCCTTGCCGTGCATTGCCTTGTCCTTCCCTTGCCTTACCGAGCCTTCCGTTACCGTTGTCTTGCCTTTCCGTGTCTTCTGTTACCCTTGCCTTGCTTGTCTTCCCTTGCCGTGCCTTGCCTTATCCTTCCGTTGCCTTGCCGTGCCTTCCGTTACACTTCCCTTGCCTTGCTTTGCCTTGCCTTGCCTTGCCTTCCGTTACCCTTCCCTTGCCTTGCCGTGCATTGCCTAGCCTTGCGTTGCTTTGCCTGAGCCTTTCCTTGCCTTGCCCTGCCTTGCATTTTCCTTCCCTTGCCTTGCCGTCCCTTCCGTTACACTTGCCTTTCCTTGCTTTGCCTTACTTTGACTTGCCTTGCCTTCCTTTGAATTGCCTTGCCTTGCCTTCCATTACCCCTTCCTGCCTTGCTTTCCCTTACATTGCCATGCTTTCTGTTACCCTTTCCTTGCGTTGCCTTAACTTTGCGTTGAGTTGCGTTGCCTTGCCTTAGCCTTGCGTTGCCTTGCCTTGGGGTGCCTACCGTTACCCTTGCCTTGCCTTGCTTTTCCGTGCCTTGCCTTGCCTTCCGTTACCCTTTCCTTTCCTTGCCTTAACTTTGCGTTGCCTTGCGTTGCCTTGCCTTAAGCTTGCGTTGCCTTGCCGTGCCTTGCATTCCGTTACCCATTCCTTGCCTTGCCGTGCCTTCCTTACCGTTACCCTTGCCTTGCCTTGCCTTAAGTTTGCGTTGCCTTGCGTTGCGTTCCGTTGCCTTAGCCTTGCCTTGCCTTGCCGTTCCTTGCCTTCCGTTACCATTGTCTTGCCATGCATTCCGTTACACTTGCCTTGCCGTGCCTTGCCTTGTCCTTCACTTGCCTTGCCGTGCCTTCCCTCACCCTTACCTTGCCTTACCGTGCATTGCCCAGCCGTGTGTTGCCATGGCCTTGCCTTGACTTGCCGTGCCGTGCCTTCTGTTACCCTTGACATTTATTGCTTTGACATCCTTTCCATTACCCTTTCCTTGCCTTGCCGTTCATTGCTTATGCTTGCGTTGTCGTGCCTTAGCCTTGAAACCCCTTGCCTTAGCCTTGCTTGTCTTGCCTTCCCTTAACCTGGCCTTGCATGGCA
The DNA here is from genome assembly GCF_037893015.1 of Macrotis lagotis. Lineage (NCBI taxonomy): Eukaryota > Metazoa > Chordata > Mammalia > Peramelemorphia > Peramelidae > Macrotis > Macrotis lagotis. The sequence continues at coordinate 477,852 of NW_027421941.1, read as the reverse complement.
TTGCGTTCCTTAGCCTTGCCTTACGTTGCATTGCCCTTTCTTCTGTTACCCTTTCCTTGCCTTACCGTATATTGCCTAGCCTTGCGTTGTCGTGCATTATCTTTGTCTCCCCTTGCCTTAACCTTGCTTGTCTTGCTTTCCTTTAACATGGCCTTGCATGGCATTGCCTTGCCATAGCCTTGCCTTAACTTGCCTTGCCTTGCCATGTCCCTCCCTTGCCTTGCCGTGTCTTCCGTTAACCTTGTCTAGCCTTCCCGTGCCTTCCTTTACCCTTGCCTTGCCTTGCTTTGCCCTGCCTTGCCTTGCCTTCCGTTACCCTTTCCTTGCCTTGCCGTGCATTGCCTAGCCTTGCCTTGCCTTGCCTTGCCTTGCCTTCCGTTACCCTTTCCTTGCCTTGCCGTCCATTGCCTAACCTTGCGTTGTCGTGCCTTAGCCTTGCCTTGCCTTGCCTTGCCTTCCGTTACCCATTCCTTGCCTTCCCTTGCATTGCATAGCCTTGCGTTGCCTAGCCTTAGCCTTTCCATTCCTTGCCCTGCCTTCCGTTACCCTTTCCTTGCATTGCCGTTTAATGCCTAGCCTTGCGTTGCCTTGCCGAGCATTTCGTTACCCTAGTCTTGCCTTGCCGTTCCTTGCCTTGTCCTTCCCTTGCTTGCCGAGCCTTCCGTTACCCTTGTCTTGCCTTGCCGTACGTTCCGTTACCCTTGGCTTGCCTCCCATTGCCTTAGCCTTGCGTGGGTTGTGTTGCCTTCACTTTGCATTGAGTTGCGTTGCCTTTCCTCATCTTTGAATTGCCTTGCCGTACTTTGCCTTCCGTTACCCTTTCCTTGCCTTGCCGTAACATTTCCTAGCCTTGGGTTGCCTTGCCTTAGCCTTGCCTTGCCTTGCCGTGCCTTGCCTTGTCCTTCCCTTGCCTTGCCGAGCCTTCCGTTACCGTTGTCTTGCCTTTCCGTGTCTTCTGTTACCCTTGCCTTGCCTTGCCGTGCATTGCCCAGCCATGTGTTGCCTTGGCTTTGCCTTGACTTGCCGTGCCGTGCCTTCCGTTACCCTTGCCTTTTCTTGCTTTCCCTTCCCTTCCGTTACCCTTTCCTTGCCTTGCCGTGCATTGCCTATCCTTGCGGTGCCTTGCCTTAGCCTTGTCTTCCCTTGCCGTGCCTTGCCTTATCCTTCCGTTGCCTTGCCGTGCCTTCCGTTACACTTCCCTTGCCTTGCTTTGCCTTGCCTTGCCTTGCCTTCCGTTACCCTTCCCTTGCCTTGCCGTGCATTGCCTAGCCTTGCGTTGCTTTGCCTGAGCCTTTCCTTGCCTTGCCGTCCCTTCCGTTACACTTGCCTTTCCTTGCTTTCCCTTACTTTGACTTGCCTTGCCTTCCTTTGAATTGCCTTGCCTTGCCTTCCATTACCCTTTCCTGCCTTGTTTTGCCTTGCATTGCCATGCTTTCTGTTACCCTTTCCTTGCCTTGCCTTTACTTTGCGTTGAGTTGCGTTGCCTTGCCTTAGCCTTGCGTTGCCTTGCCTTGGGGTGCCTTCCGTTACCCTTGCCTTGCCTTGCTTTTCCGTGCCTTGCCTTGCCTTCCGTTACCCTTTCCTTGCCTTGCGTAAACTTTGCATTGCCTTGCATTGCCTTGCCTTAGGCTTGCGTTGCCTTGCCGTGCCTTGCATTCCGTTACCCATTCCTTGCCTTGCCGTGCCTTCCTTACCGTTACCCTTGCCTTGCCTTGCCTTAAGTTTGCGTTGCCTTGCGTTGCGTTCCGTTGCCTTAGCCTTGCCTTGCCTTGCCGTTCCTTGCCTTCCGTTACCATTGTCTTGCCATGCATTCCGTTACACTTGCCTTGCCGTGCCTTGCCTTGTCCTTCACTTGCCTTGCCGTGCCTTCCCTCACCCTTACCTTGCCTTACCGTGCATTGCCCAGCCGTGTGTTGCCATGGCCTTGCCTTGACTTGCCGTGCCGTGCCTTCTGTTACCCTTGACTTTTATTGCTTTGACATCCTTTCCATTACCCTTTCCTTGCCTTGCCGTGCATTGCTTATCCTTGCGTTGTCGTGCCTTAGCCTTGACTCCCCTTGCCTTAGCCTTGCTTGTCTTGCCTTCCCTTAACCTGGCCTTGCATGGCATTGCCTTGCCTTAGCCTTGCCTTACGTTGCATTGCCTTTTCTTCTGTTACCCTTTCCTTGCCTTGCCGTATATTGCCTAGCCTTGCGTTGTCGTGCATTATCTTTGTCTCCCCTTGCCATAACCTTGCTTGTCTTGCCTTCCTTTAACTTGGCCTTGCATGGCATTGCCTTGCCATAGCCTTGCCTTAACTTGCCGTGCCTTGCCATGTCCCTCCCTTGCCTTGAGTGTCTTCCGTTAACCTTGTCTAGCCTTCCCGTGCCTTCCTTTACCCTTGCCTTGCCTTGCATTGCCCTGCCTTGCCTTGCCTTCCGTTACCCTTTCCTTGCCTCATCCCTGCATTGCCTAGCCTTGCATTGGCTTGCCTTCGCCTTGCCTTGCATTCATTTACCCTTTCCTTGCATTGTCGTGCATTGCCTAGCCTTGCGTTGCGTTGCCGGGCCTTCCGTTACCCTTATCTTGCCTTCCCGTGCCTTGCCTTGTCCTTCCCTTGCCTTGCCGAGCCCTCTGTTACACTTGTCTTGCCTTGCCGTGCCTTCCGTTGCCCTTGCCTTGCCTCCCTTTGCCTTAGCCTTGCGTCGTTTGTGTTGCCTTCACTTTGCATTGCCTTGCATTGCCTTTCCTCATCTTTTCATTGCCTTGCCGTGCCTTGCCTTATGTTACCTTTCCTTGCCTTGCCGTACATTGCCTAGCCTTTTATTGCCTTGCCTTAGCATTGCCTTGCCATGCCGTGCCTTGATTTTTCTTCCCTTGCGTTGCCGTGCCTTCCGTTATCCTTGTCTTGCCTTGCCGGGCCTTCCTGTACCCGTGCCTAGCCTTGCATTGCCTTGACTTAGCCTTGCCTTGCCGTGCCTTGCCTTGTCCTTCCCTTGCCTTGCCGTGCGTTCCGTTACACGTCCCTTGCCTTGCTTTGCCTTGCCTTGCCTTGCCTTCCGTTACCCTTCCCTTGCCTTGCCGTGCATTGCCTAGCCTTTCGTTGCCTTGCCTTAGCCTTTCCTTGCCTTGCCCTGCCTTGCCTTGTCCTTCCCATGCCTTACCGTCCCTTCGGTTACCCTTGCCTTGCCTTGCTTGGCCTTGATTTGACTTGACTTGCCTTGCTTTTCCTTGCCTTGCTTTCCGTTATCCTTTCCTTGCCTTGCTTTGCCTTCCATTGCCTTGCCTTCCGTTACCCTTCCCTTGCCTTGCCGTGCATTGCCTAGCCTTGCGTTGCTTTGCCTGAGCCTTTCCTTGCCTTGCCGTCCCTTCCGTTACACTTGCCTTTCCTTGCTTTGCCTTACTTTGACTTGCCTTGCCTTCCTTTGAATTGCCTTGCCTTGCCTTCCATTACCCTTTCCTGCCTTGTTTTGCCTTGCATTGCCATGCTTTCTGTTACCCTTTCCTTGCCTTGCCTTTACTTTGCGTTGAGTTGCGTTGCCTTGCCTTAGCCTTGCGTTGCCTTGCCTTGGGGTGCCTTCCGTTACCCTTGCCTTGCCTTGCTTTTCCGTGCCTTGCCTTGCCTTCCGTTACCCTTTCCTTGCCTTGCGTAAACTTTGCATTGCTTTGCGTTGCCCTGCCTTAGGCTTGCGTTGCCTTGCCGTGCCTTGCATTCCGTTACCCATTCCTTGCCTTGACGTGCCTTCCTTACCGTTACCCTTGCCTTGCCTTGCCTTAAGTTTGCGTTGCCTTGCGTTGCGTTCCGTTGCCTTAGCCTTGCCTTGCCTTGCCGTTCCTTGCCTTCCGTTACCATTGTCTTGCCATGCATTCCGTTACACTTGCCTTGCCGTGCCTTGCCTTGTCCTTCACTTGCCTTGCCGTGCCTTCCCTCACCCTTACCTTGCCTTACCGTGCATTGCCCAGCCGTGTGTTGCCATGGCCTTGCCTTGACTTGCCGTGCCGTGCCTTCTGTTACCCTTGACTTTTATTGCTTTGACATCCTTTCCATTACCCTTTCCTTGCCTTGCCGTGCATTGCTTATCCTTGCGTTGTCGTGCCTTAGCCTTGACTCCCCTTGCCTTAGCCTTGCTTGTCTTGCCTTCCCTTAACCTGGCCTTGCATGGCATTGCCTTGCCTTAGCCTTGCCTTACGTTGCATTGCCTTTTCTTCTGTTACCCTTTCCTTGCCTTGCCGTATATTGCCTAGCCTTGCGTTGTCGTGCATTATCTTTGTCTCCCCTTGCCATAACCTTGCTTGTCTTGCCTTCCTTTAACTTGGCCTTGCATGGCATTGCCTTGCCATAGCCTTGCCTTAACTTGCCGTGCCTTGCCATGTCCCTCCCTTGCCTTGAGTGTCTTCCGTTAACCTTGTCTAGCCTTCCCGTGCCTTCCTTTACCCTTGCCTTGCCTTGCATTGCCCTGCCTTGCCTTGCCTTCCGTTACCCTTTCCTTGCCTCATCCCTGCATTGCCTAGCCTTGCATTGGCTTGCCTTCGCCTTGCCTTGCATTCATTTACCCTTTCCTTGCATTGTCGTGCATTGCCTAGCCTTGCGTTGCGTTGCCGGGCCTTCCGTTACCCTTATCTTGCCTTCCCGTGCCTTGCCTTGTCCTTCCCTTGCCTTGCCGAGCCCTCTGTTACACTTGTCTTGCCTTGCCGTGCCTTCCGTTGCCCTTGCCTTGCCTCCCTTTGCCTTAGCCTTGCGTCGTTTGTGTTGCCTTCACTTTGCATTGCCTTGCATTGCCTTTCCTCATCTTTTCATTGCCTTGCCGTGCCTTGCCTTATGTTACCTTTCCTTGCCTTGCCGTACATTGCCTAGCCTTTTATTGCCTTGCCTTAGCATTGCCTTGCCATGCCGTGCCTTGATTTTTCTTCCCTTGCGTTGCCGTGCCTTCCGTTATCCTTGTCTTGCCTTGCCGGGCCTTCCTGTACCCGTGCCGAGCCTTGCATTGCCTTGACTTAGCCTTGCCTTGCCGTGCCTTGCCTTGTCCTTCCCTTGCCTTGCCGTGCGTTCCGTTACACGTCCCTTGCCTTGCTTTGCCTTGCCTTGCCTTGCGTTCCGTTACCCTTCCCTTGCCTTGCCGTGCATTGCCTAGCCTTTCGTTGCCTTGCCTTAGCCTTTCCTTGCCTTGCCCTGCCTTGCCTTGTCCTTCCCATGCCTTACCGTCCCTTCGGTTACCCTTGCCTTGCCTTGCTTGGCCTTGATTTGACTTGACTTGCCTTGCTTTTCCTTGCCTTGCTTTCCGTTATCCTTTCCTTGCCTTGCTTTGCCTTCCATTGCCTTGCTTTCTGTTACCCTTTCCTTGCCTTGCCTTAACTTTGCGTTTACTTGGGTTTCCTTGCCTTCCCCTTGCATTGCCTTGCCATGCCTTGCCTTCCGATACCCTTTCCTTGCCTTTCCGTTCCTTGCCTTCTGTTACCCTTTCCTTTCCTTGCCTTAACTTCGCGTTGCCTTGCGTTGCGTTGAGTTGTGGAAGCCTTGCCTTGCCTTGCCGTGCCTTGCCTTGCCTTGCCTTGTGTTACGCTTTCCTTGCCTTCCCGTGCCTTCCGTTACCCTTCCCTAGCCGTGCCTTAACTTCGGGTTGACTTGCGTTGCATTGCGTTGTATAAGCCTTGCCTTGCCTTGCCGTGCCTTGCCTTCCCTTGCATTGTGTTACGCTTTCCTTGCCTTCCCGTGCCTTCCGTTACCCCTCCCTTGCCGTGCCTTAACTTCGGGTTTACTTGCGTTGCATTGCATTGTATAAGCCTTGCCTTGCCTTGCCGTGACTTGCTTTGTCCTTCCCTTGCCTTGCCATGCCTTCATTTACCCTTGCCTTGCCTTGCTGTGCCTTCTGTTACCCTTTCCTTGCCTTGCTTTGCCTTGCATTGCCTTGCCTTCTGTTACCCTTTCATTGCCTTGCCGTGCATTGCCTCGCCTCGCGTTGTCGTGCTTTACACTTGTCTTCCCTTTCCTTGCCGAGCCTTCCGTTACCCTTGTCTTGCCTTGTCCTGCCTTCCGTTACCCTTGCCTTGCCTTGCCTCCCCTTGCCTTAGCCTTGCTTTGCTTGCCTTGCCTTAACTTTGCATTGCCTTGTGTTTCCTTTCCTCAGCGTTGCATTGCCTTGCCATTCCTTTCTTTCCGTTACCCTTTCCTTGTCTTGCCGTGCATTGCCTAGCCTTGCGTTGTCGTGCTTTAGCCCTGACTCCCCTTGCCTTAGACTTGCTTGTCTTGCCCTCCCTTAACCTGGCCTTGCATGGCATTGCCTTGCCTTAGCCTTGCCTTACCTTGCCTTGCCTTCTGTTACCCTTTACTTGCCTTGCCGTGCATTGCCTAGCTTTGCATTGTCGTGCATTAGCTTTGTCTCCCGTTGCCTTAGCCTTGCTTGTCTTCCCTTCCTTTAACCTGGCCTTGCATGGCATTGCCATGACTTAGCCTTCCCTTACATCTGCTTGCCCTGCCTTGTCATTCCCTTGCCTTGCCGTACCTTCCGTTACCCTTGTCTTGCCTTGCCGTGCCTTCCTTTACCCTTGACTTGCCTTGCGTTGCGTTGCTTGCCTTGCCTTCTGTTACCCTTTCCTTGCCTTGCCGTGCATTGCCTAGCCTTGCGTTGCCTTGCCTTAGCCTTGCGTTGCCTTGCCTTGGGGTGCCTTCCGTTACCCTTGCCTTGCCTTGCTTTTCCGTGCCTTGCCTTGCCTTCCGTTACCCTTTCCTTTCCTTGCGTAAACTTTGCGTTGCCTTGCGTTGCCTTGCCTTAGGCTTGAGTTGCCTTGCCGTGCCTTGCATTCCGTTACCCTTGTCTTGCCTTGCCGTGCCTTCCTTACCGTTACCCTTGCCTTGCCTTGCGTTGCCTTGCCTTGCCTTGCCTTCTGTTAGCCTTTCCTTGCCTTGCCGTACATTGCCTAAACTTGCGTTGTCGTGCTTCAGCCTTGCCTTACCTTGCCGTGCCGTGCCTTCCGTTACCCATGCCTTGCCTTCCCTTGCATTGCATAGCCTTGCGTTGCCTAGCCTTAGCCTTTCCATTCCTTGCCGTGCCTTCCGTTACCCTTTCCTTGCATTGCCGTTTAATGCTTAGCCTTGCGTTGCCTTGCCGAGCATTCCGTTACCCTAATCTTGCCTTGCCGTTCCTTGCCTTGTCCTTCCCTTGCTTGCCGAGCCTTCCGTTACCCTTGTCTTGCCTTGCCGTACCTTCCGTTACCCTTGGCTTGCCTCCCATTGCCGTAGCCTTGCGTGGGTTGTGTTGCCTTCACTTTGCATTGACTTGCTTTGCCTTTCCTCATCTTTGCATTGCCTTGCCGTACTTTGCCTTCCGTTACCCTTTCCTTGCCTTGCCGTAACATTTCCTAGCCTTCGGTTGCCTTGCCTTAGCCTTGCCTTGCCTTGCCGTGCCTTGCCTTGTCCTTCCCTTGCCTTGCCGAGCCTTCCGTTACCGTTGTCTTGCCTTTCCGTGTCTTCTGTTACCCTTGCCTTGCCTTGCCGTGCATTGCCTAGCCTTGCGTTGCCTTGCCTTAGCCTTGTCTTCCCTTGCCGTGCCTTGCCTTATCCTTCCGTTGCCTTGCCGTGCCTTCCGTTACACTTCCCTTGCCTTGATTTGCCTTGCCTTGCCTTCCGTTACCCTTCCCTTGCCTTGCCGTGCATTGCCTAGCCTTGCGTTGCTTTGCCTGAGCCTTTCCTTGCCTTGCCGTCTCTTCCGTTACACTTGCCTTTCCTTGCTTTGCCTTACTTTGACTTGCCTTACCCTCCTTTGAATTGCCTTGCCTTGCCTTCCATTACCCTTTCCTGCCTTGTTTTGCCTTGCATTGCCATGCTTTCTGTTACCCTTTCCTTGCCTTGCCTTTACTTTGCGTTGAGTTGCGTTGCCTTGCCTTAGCCTTGCGTTGCCTTGCCTTGGTGTGCCTTCCGTTACCCTTGCCTTGCCTTGCTTTTCCGTGCCTTGCCTTGCCTTCCGTTACCCTTTCCTTGCCTTGAGTAAACTTTGCGTTGCCTTGCGTTGCCTTGCCTTAGGCTTGCGTTGCCCTGCCGTGCCTTGCATTCCGTTACCCATTCCTTGCCTTGCCGTGCCTTCCTTACCGTTACCCTTGCCTTGCCTTGCCTTAACTTTGCGTTGCCTTGCGTTGCGTTCCGTTGCCTTAGCCTTGCCTTGCCATGCCGTTCCTTGCCTTCCGTTACCATTGTCTTGCCATGCATTCCGTTACACTTGCCTTGCCGTGCCTTGCCTTGTCCCTCCCTTGCCTTGCCGTGTCTTCCGTTAACCTTGTCAACCCTTATCGTGCCTTCCTTTACCCTTGCCTTGCCTTGCTTTGACCTGCCTTGCCTTGCCTTCCGTTACCCTTTCCTTGCCTTATCCGTGCATTGCCTAGCCTTGCATTGGCTTGCCTTACCCTTGCCTTGCATTCAGTTACCCTTTCCTTGCATTGTCGTGCATTGCCTAGCCTTGCGTTGCCTTGCGGAGCCTTCCGTTACCCTTATCTTGCCTTCCCGTGCCTTGCCTTGTCCTTACCTTGCCTTGCCGAGCCCTCTGTTACTCTTGTCTTGCCTTGCCTCCCTTTGCGTTAGTCTTTCGTCGTTTGTGTTGCCTTCACTTTGCATTGCCTTGCGTTGCCTTTCCTCATCTTTGCATTGCCTTGCAGTGCCTTGCCTTATGTTACCTTTCCTTGCCTTGCCGTACATTGCCTAGCCTTTTGTTGCCTTGCCTTAGCATTGACTTGCCATGCCGTGCTTTGCCTTTTTCTTCCCTTGCATTGCCGTGCCTTCCGTTATCCTTGTCTTGCCTTGCCGTGCCTTCCTTTACCCGTGCCTAGCCTTGCATTGCCTTGACTTAGCCTTGCCTTGCCGTGCCTTGCCTTGTCCTTCCCTTGCCTTGCCGTGCGTTCCGTTACACGTCCCTTGCCTTGCTTTGCCTTGCCTTGCCTTGCCTTCCGTTACCCTTCCCTTGCCTTGCCGTGCATTGCCTAGCCTTTCGTTGCCTTGCCTTAGCCTTTCCTTGCCTTGCCCTGCCTTGCCTTGTCCTGCCCATGCCTTACCGTCCCTTCGGTTACCCTTGCCTTGCCTTGCTTTGCCTTGATTTGACTTGACTTGCCTTGCTTTTCCTTGCCTTGCTTTCCGTTACCCTTTCCTTGCCTTGCTTTGCCTTCCATTGCCTTGCTTTCTGTTACCCTTTCCTTGCCTTGCCTTAACTTTGCGTTGACTTGGGTTTCCTTGCCTTACCCTTGCATTGCCTTGCCGTGCCTTACCTTCCGATACCCTTTCCTTGCCTTGCCGTGCCTTGCCTTCTGTTACCCTTTCCTTTCCTTTCCTTGCCTTAACTTCGCGTTGCCTTGCGTTGCATTGCATTGTATAAGCCTTGCCTTGCCTTGCCGTGCCTTGCTTTGTCCTTCCCTTGCCTTGCCATGCCTTCATTTAAGCTTGCCTTGCCTTGCCTTGCCTTCCGTTACGCATTCCTTGCCTTCCCTTGCATTGCATAGCCTTGCGTTGCCTAGCCTTAGCCTTTCCATTCCTTGCCGTGCCTTCCGTTACCCTTTCCTTGCATTGCCGTTTAATGCCTAGCCTTGCGTTGCCTTGCCGAGCATTCCGTTACCCTAGTCTTGCCTTGCCGTTCCTTGCCTTGTCCTTCCCTTGCTTGCCGAGCCTTCCGTTACCCTTGTCTTGCCTTGCCGTACATTCCGTTACCCTTGGCTTGCCTCCCATTGCCTTAGCCTTGCGTGGGTTGTGTTGCCTTCACTTTGCATTGACTTGCGTTGCCTTTCCTCATCTTTGCATTGCCTTGCCGTACTTTGCCTTCCGTTACCCTTTCCTTGCCTTGCCGTAACATTTCCTAGCCTTGGGTTGCCTTGCCTTAGCCTTGCCTTGCCTTGCCGTGCCTTGCCTTGTCCTTCCCTTGCCTTGCCGAGCCTTCCGTTAAGGTTGTCTTGCATTTCCGTGTCTTCTGTTACCCTTGCCTTGCCTTGCCGTGCATTGCCCAGCCATGTGTTGCCTTGGCATTGCCTTGACTTTCCGTGCCGTGCCTTCCGTTACCCTTGCCTTTTCTTGCTTTCCCTTGCCTTCCGTTACCCTTTCCTTGCCTTGCCGTGCATTGCCTAGCCTTGCGTTGCCTTTCCTTAGCCTTGTCTTCCCTTGCCGTACCTTGCCTTATCCTTCCGTTGCCTTGCCGTGCCTTCCGTTACACTTCCCTTGCCTTGCTTTGCCTTGCCTTGCCTTGCCTTCCGTTACCCTTCCCTTCCCTTGCCGTGCATTGCCTAGCCTTGCGTTGCTTTGCCTGAGCCTTTCCTTGCCTTGCCGTCCCTTCCGTTACACTTGCCTTTCCTTGCTTTGCCTTACTTTGACTTGCCTTACCTTCCTTTGAATTGCCTTGCCTTGCCTTCCATTACCCTTTCCTGCCTTGTTTTGCCTTGCATTGCCATGCTTTCTGTTACCCTTTCCTTGCCTTGCCTGTACTTTGCGTTGAGTTGCGTTGCCTTGCCTTAGCCTTGCGTTGCCTTGCCTTGGGGTGCCTTCCGTTACCCTTGCCTTGCCTTGCTTTTCCGTGCCTTGCCTTGCCTTCCGTTACCCTTTCCTTGCCTTGCGTAAACTTTGCGTTGCCTTGCGTTGCCTTGCCTTAGGCTTGAGTTGCCTTGCCGTGCCTTGCATTCCGTTACCCTTGTCTTGCCTTGCCGTGCCTTCCTTACCGTTACCCTTGCCTTGCCTTGCGTTGCCTTGCCTTGCCTTGCCTTCTGTTAGCCTTTCCTTGCCTTGCCGTCCATTGCCTAACCTTGCGTTGTCGTGCCTTAGCCTTGCCTTGCCTTGCCTTGCCTTGCCTTCCGTTACCCATTCCTTGCCTTCCCTTGCATTGCATAGCCTTGCGTTGCCTAGCCTTAGCCTTTCCATTCCTTGCCGTGCCTTCCGTTACCCTTTCCTTGCATTGCCGTTTAATGCCTAGCCTTGCGTTGCCTTGCCGAGCATTCCGTTACCCTAGTCTTGCCTTGCCGTTCCTTGACTTGTCCTTCCCTTGCTTGCCGAGCCTTCCGTTACCCTTGTCTTGCCTTGCCGTACCTTCCGTTACCCTTGGCTTGCCTCCCATTGCCGTAGCCTTGCGTGGGTTGTGTTGCCTTCACTTTGCTTCGACTTGCGTTGCCTTTCCTCATCTTTGCATTGCCTTGCCGTACTTTGCCTTCCGTTACCCTTTCCTTGCCTTGCCGTAACATTTCCTAGCCTTGGGTTGCCTTGCCTTAGCCTTGCCTTGCCTTGCCGTGCCTTGCCTTGTCCTTCCCTTGCCTTGCCGAGCCTTCCGTTACCGTTGTCTTGCCTTTCCGTGTCTTCTGTTACCCTTGCCTTGCCTTGCCGTGCATTGCCTAGCCTTGCGTTGCCTTGCCTTAGCCTTGTCTTCCCTTGCCGTGCCTTGCCTTATCCTTCCGTTGCCTTGCCGTGCCTTCCGTTACACTTCCCTTGCCTTGCTTTGCCTTGCCTTGCCTTCCGTTACCCTTCCCTTGCCTTGCCGTGCATTGCCTAGCCTTGCGTTGCTTTGCCTGAGCCTTTCCTTGCCTTGCCGTCTCTTCCGTTACACTTGCCTTTCCTTGCTTTGCCTTACTTTGACTTGCCTTACCCTCCTTTGAATTGCCTTGCCTTGCCTTCCATTACCCTTTCCTGCCTTGTTTTGCCTTGCATTGCCATGCTTTCTGTTACCCTTTCCTTGCCTTGCCTTTACTTTGCGTTGAGTTGCGTTGCCTTGGCTTAGCCTTGCGTTGCCTTGCCTTGGTGTGCCTTCCGTTACCCTTGCCTTGCCTTGCTTTTCCGTGCCTTGCCTTGCCTTCCGTTACCCTTTCCTTGCCTTTAGTAAACTTTGCGTTGCCTTGCGTTGCCTTGCCTTAGGCTTGCGTTGCCCTGCCGTGCCTTGCATTCCGTTACCCATTCCTTGCCTTGCCGTGCCTTCCTTACCGTTACCCTTGCCTTGCCTTGCCTTAACTTTGCGTTGCCTTGCGTTGCGTTCCGTTGCCTTAGCCTTGCCTTGCCATGCCGTTCCTTGCCTTCCGTTACCATTGTCTTGCCATGCATTCCGTTACACTTGCCTTGCCGTGCCTTGCCTTGTCCCTCCCTTGCCTTGCCGTGTCTTCCGTTAACCTTGTCAACCCTTCCCGTGCCTTCCTTTACCCTTGCCTTGCCTTGCTTTGCCCTGCCTTGCCTTGCCTTCCGTTACCCTTTCCTTGCCTTATCCGTGCATTGCCTAGCCTTGCATTGGCTTGCCTTAGCCTTGCCTTGCATTCAGTTACCCTTTCCTTGCATTGTCGTGCATTGCCTAGCCTTGCGTTGCCTTGCGGAGCCTTCCGTTACCCTTATCTTGCCTTCCCGTGCCTTGCCTTGTCCTTACCTTGCCTTGCCGAGCCCTCTGTTACTCTTGTCTTGCCTTGCCTCCCTTTGCCTTAGTCTTGCGTCGTTTGTGTTGCCTTCACTTTGCATTGCCTTGCGTTGCCTTTCCTCATCTTTGCATTGCCTTGCAGTGCCTTGCCTTATGTTACCTTTCCTTGCCTTGCCGTACATTGCCTAGCCTTTTGTTGCCTTGCCTTAGCATTGACTTGCCATGCCGTGCCTTGCCTTTTTCTTCCCTTGCCTTGCCGTGCCTTCCGTTATCCTTGTCTTGCCTTGCCGTGCCTTCCTTTACCCGTGCCTAGCCTTGCATTGCCTTGACTTAGCCTTGCCTTGCCGTGCCTTGCCTTGTCCTTCCCTTGCCTTGCCGTGCGTTCCGTTACACGTCCCTTGCCTTGCTTTGCCTTGCCTTGCCTTGCCTTCCGTTACCCTTCCCTTGCCTTGCCGTGCATTGCCTAGCCTTTCGTTGCCTTGCCTTAGCCTTTCCTTGCCTTGCCCTGCCTTGCCTTGTCCTGCCCATGCATTACCGTCCCTTCGGTTACCCTTCCTTGCCTTGCTTGGCCTTGATTTGACTTGACTTGCCTTGCTTTTCCTTGCTTTGCTTTCCGTTATCCTTTCCTTGCCTTGCCCTGCCTTGCCTTGTCCTGCCCATGCCTTACCGTCCCTTCGGTTACCCTTGCCTTGCCTTGCTTTGCCTTGATTTGACTTGACTTGCCTTGCTTTTCCTTGCCTTGCTTTCCGTTACCCTTTCCTTGCCTTGCTTTGCCTTCCATTGCCTTGCTTTCTGTTACCCTTTCCTTGCCTTGCCTTAACTTTGCGTTGACTTGGGTTTCCTTGCCTTACCCTTGCATTGCCTTGCCGTGCCTTACCTTCCGATACCCTTTCCTTGCCTTGCCGTGCCTTGCCTTCTGTTACCCTTTCCTTTCCTTTCCTTAACTTCGCGTTGCCTTGCGTTGCATTGCATTGTATAAGCCTTGCCTTGCCTTGCCGTGCCTTGCTTTGTCCTTCCCTTGCCTTGCCATGCCTTCATTTACCCTCGCCTTGCCTTGCTGTGCCTTCTGTTACCCTTTCCTTGCCTTGCTTTGCCTTGCATTGCCTTGCCTTCTGTTACTCTTTCATTGCCTTGCCGTGCATTGCCTCGCCTTGCGTTGTCGTGCTTTACACTTGTCTTCCCTTTCCTTGCCGAGCCTAACGTTACCCTTGTCTTGCCTTGTCGTGCCTTCCGTTACCCTTGCCTTGCCTTGCCTCCCCTTGCCTTAGCCTTGCTTTCCTTGCCTTGCCTTAACTTTGCATTGCCTTGCGTTTCCTTTCCTCAGCGTTGCATTGCCTTGCCGTTCCTTTCTTTCCGTTACCCTTTCCTTGCCTTGCCGTGCATTGCCTAGCCTTGCGTTGTCGTGCCTTAGCCCTGACTCCCCTTGCCTTAGCCTTGCTAGTCTTGCCCTCCCTTAACCTGGACTTGCATGGCATTGCCTTGCCTTAGCCTTGCCTTACCTTGCCTTGCCTTGCCTTCTGTTACCCTTTCCTTGCCTTGCCGTGCATTGCCTAGCTTTGCATTGTAGTGCATTAGCTTTGTCTCCCGTTGCCTTAGCCTTGCTTGTCTTGCCTTCCTTTAACATGGCCTTGCATGGCATTGCCTTACCATAGCCTTGCCTTAACTTGCCTTGCCATGTCCCTCCCTTGCCTTGCCGTGTCTTCCGTTAACCTTGTCTAGCCTTCCCGTGCCTTCCTTTACCCTTGCCTTGCCTTGCTTTGCCCTGCCTTGCCTTGCCTTCCGTTACCCTTTCCTTGCCTTGCCGTCCATTGCCTAACCTTGCGTTGTCGTGCCTTAGCCTTGCGTTGCCTTGCCTTGCCTTCCGTTACCAATCCCTTGCCTTCCCTTGCATTTCATAGCCTTGCGTTGCCTAGCCTTAGCCTTTCCATTCCTTGCCGTGCCTTCCGTTACCCTTTCCTTGCATTGCCGTTTAATGCCTAGCCTTGCGTTGCCTTACCGAGCATTCCGTTACCCTAGTCTTGCCTTGCCGTTCCTTGCCTTGTCCTTCCCTTGCTTGCCGAGCCTTCCGTTACCCTTGTCTTGCCTTGCCGTACCTTCCGTTACCCTTGGCTTGCCTCCCATTGCCTTAGCCTTGCGGGGGTTGTGTTGCCTTTAGTTTGCATTGACTTGCGTTGCCTTTCCTCATCTTTGCATTGCCTTGCCGTACTTTGCCTTCCGTTACCCTTTCCTTGCCTTGCCGTAACATTTCCTAGCCTTGGGTTGCCTTGCCTTAGCCTTGCCTTGCCTTGCCGTGCCTTGCCTTGTCCTTCCCTTGCCTTGCCGAGCCTTCCGTTACCGTTGTCTTGCCTTTCCGTGTCTTCTGTTACCCTTGCCTTGCCTTGCCGTGCATTGCCCAGCCATGTGTTGCCTTGGCATTGCCTTGACGTGCCGTGCCGTGCCTTCCGTTACCCTTGCCTTTTCTTGCTTTCCCTTCCCTTCCGTTACCCTTTCCTTGCCTTGCCGTGCATTGCCTAGCCTTGCGTTGCCTTTCCTTAGCCTTGTCTTCCCTTGCCATGCCTTGCCTTATCCTTCCGTTGCCTTGCCGTGCCTTCCGTTACACTTCCCTTGCCTTGCTTTGCCTTGCCTTGCCTTGCCTTCCGTTACCCTTCCCTTGCCTTGCCGTGCATTGCCTAGCCTTGCATTGCTTTGCCTGAGCCTTTCCTTGCCTTGCCGTCCCTTCCGTTACACTTGCCTTTCCTTGCTTTGCCTTACTTTTACTTGCCTTGCCTTCCTTTGAATTGCCTTGCCTTGCCTTCCATTACCATTTCCTGCCTTGTTTTGCCTTGCATTGCCATGCTTTCTGTTACCCTTTCCTTGCCTTGCCTTAAATTTGCGTTGAGTTGCGTTGCCTTGCTTTAGCCTTGCGTTGCCTTGCCTTGGGGTGCCTTCCGTTACCCTTGCCTTGCCTTGCTTGTCCGTGCCTTGCCTTGCCTTCCGTTACCCTTTCCTTGCCTTGCCTTAACTTTGCGTTGACTTGGGTTTCCTTGCCTTATCCTTGCATTGCCTTGCCGTGCCTTACCTTCCGATACCGTTTCCTTGCCTTTCCGTGCCTTGCCTTCTGTTACCCTTTCCTTTCCTTGCCTTAACTTCGCGTTGCCTTGCGTTGCGTTGCGTTGTGTAAGCCTTGCCTTGCCTTGCCGTGCCTTGCCTTCCCTTGCCTTGTGTTACGCTTTCCTTGCCTTCCCGTGCCTTCCGTTACCCTTCCCTTGCCGTGCCTTAACTTCGGGTTTACTTGCGTTGCATTGCATTGTATAAGCCTTGCCTTGCCTTGCCGTGCCTTGCTTTGTCCTTCCCTTGCCTTGCCATGCCTTCATTTACCCTTGCCTTGCCTTGCTGTGCCTTCTGTTACCCTTTCCTTGCCTTGCTTTGCCTTGCATTGCCTTGCCTTCTGTTACCCTTTCATTGCCTTGCCGTGCATTGCCTCGCCTTGCGTTGTCGTGCTTTACACTTGTCTTCCCTTTCCTTGCCGAGCCTTCCGTTACCCTTGTCTTGCCTTGTCGTGCCTTCCATTATCATTGCCTTGCCTTGCCTCCCCTTGCCTTAACCTTGCTTGGCTTGCCTTGCCTTAACTTTGCATTGCCTTGCGTTGCCTTTCCTCAGCGTTGCATTGCCTTGCCGTTGCTTTCTTTCCGTTACCGTTTCCTTGCCTTGCCGTGCATTGCCTAACCTTGCGTTGTCGTGCCTTAGCCCTGACTCCCCTTGCCTTAGCCTTACTTGTCTTGCCTTCCCTTAACCTGGCCTTGCATGGCATTGCCTTGCCTTAGCCTTGCCTTACCTTGCCTTGCCTTGCCTTCTGTTACCCTTTCCTTGCCCTGCCGTGCATTGCCTAGCTTTGCATTGTCGTGCATTAGCTTTGTCTCCCGTTGCCTTAGCCTTGCTTGTCTTGCCTTCCTTTAACCTGGCCTTGCATGGCATTGCGATGCCTTAGCCTTCCCTTATCTTGGCTTGCCGTGCCTTGTCCTTCCCTTGCCTTGACGTACCTTCCGTTACCGTTGTCTTGCCTTGCCGTGCCTTCCTTTACCCTTGCCTTGCCTTGCGTTGCGTTGCTTGCCTTGCCTTCTGTTACCCTTTCCTTGCCTTGCCGTGCATTGCCTAGCCTTGCGTTGTCGTGCCTTAGCCTTGCCTTGCCTTGCCTTGCCTTCCGTTACCCATTCCTTGCCTTCCCTTGCATTGCATAGCCTTGCGTTGCCTAGCCTTAGCCTTTCCATTCCTTCCGTGCCTTCCGTTACCCTTTCCTTGCATTGCCGTTTAATGCCTAGCCTTGCGTTGCCTTGCCGAGCATTCCGTTACCCTAGTCTTGCCTTGCCGTTCCTTGCCTTGTCCTTCCCTTGCTTGCCGAGCCTTCCGTTACCCTTGTCTTGCCTTGCCGTACCTTCCGTTACCCTTGCCTTGCCTCCCATTGCCTTAGCCTTGCGTGGGTTGTGTTGCCTTCACTTTGCATTGACTTGCGTTGCCTTTCCTCATCTTTGCATTGCCTTGCCGTACTTTGCCTTCCGTTACCCTTTCCTTGCCTTGCCGTAACATTTCCTAGCCTTGGGTTGCCTTGCCTTAGCCTTGCCTTGCCTTGCCGTGCCTTGCCTTGTCCTTCCCTTGCCTTACCGAGCCTTCCGTTACCGTTGTCTTGCCTTTCCGTGTCTTCTGTTACCCTTGCCTTGCCTTGCCGTGCATTGCCCAGCCATGTGTTGCCTTGGCCTTGTCTTGACAAGGCCGTGCCGTGCCTTCCGTTACCCTTGCCTTTTCTTGCTTTCCCTTCCCTTCCGATACCCTTTCCTTGCCTTGCCGTGCATTGCCTAGCCTTGCGTTGCTTTGCCTGAGCCTTTCCTTGCCTTGCCCTGCCTTGCATTTTCCTTCCCTTGCCTTGCCGTCCCTTCCGTTACACTTGCCTTTCCTTGCTTTGCCTTACTTTGACTTGCCTTGCCTTCCTTTGAATTGCCTTGCCTTGCCTTCCATTACCCCTTCCTGCCTTGCTTTGCCTTGCATTGCCATGCTTTCTGTTACCCTTTCCTTGCGTTGCCTTA
Source organism: Macrotis lagotis (assembly GCF_037893015.1). Classification (NCBI taxonomy): domain Eukaryota; kingdom Metazoa; phylum Chordata; class Mammalia; order Peramelemorphia; family Peramelidae; genus Macrotis; species Macrotis lagotis. The sequence continues at coordinate 460,475 of NW_027421941.1, read as the reverse complement.
ACTTTGCGTTGAGTTGCGTTGCCTTGCCTTAGCCTTGCGTTGCCTTGCCTTGGGGTGCCTTCCGTTACCCTTGCCTTGCCTTGCTTTTCCGTGCCTTGCCTTGCCTTCCGTTACCCTTTCCTTGCCTTGCCTTAACTTTGCGTTGCCTTGCGTTGCCTTGCCTTAAGCTTGCGTTGCCTTGCCGTGCCTTGCATTCCGTTACCCATTCCTTGCCTTGCCGTGCCTTCCTTACCGTTACCCTTGCCTTGCCTTGCCTTAACTTTGCGTTGCCTTGCGTTGCGTTCCGTTGCCTTAGCCTTGCCTTGCCTTGCCGTTCCTTGCCTTCCGTTACCATTGTCTTGCCATGCATTCCGTTACACTTGCCTTGCCGTGCCTTGCCTTGTCCTTCACTTGCCTTGCCGTGCCTTCCCTCACCCTTACCTTGCCTTACCGTGCATTGCCCAGCCGTGTGTTGCCATGGCCTTGCCTTGACTTGCCGTGCCGTGCCTTCTGTTACCCTTGACTTTTATTGCTTTGACATACTTTCCATTACCCTTTCCTTGCCTTGCCGTGCATTGCTTATCCTTGCGTTGTCGTGCCTTAGCCTTGACTCCCCTTGCCTTAGCCTTGCTTGTCTTGCCTTCCCTTAACCTTGCATGGCATTGTCTTGCCTTAGCCTTGCCTTACGTTGCATTGCCTTTTCTTCTGTTACCCTTTCCTTGCCTTGCCGTATATTGCCTAGCCTTGCGTTGTCGTGCATTATCTTTGTCTCCCCTTGCCTTATCCTTGCTTGTCTTGCCTTCCTTAACCTGGCCTTGCATGGCATTGCCTTGCCTTAGCCTTGCCTTAACTTGCCTTGCCTTGCCATGTCCCTCCCTTGCCTTGAGTGTCTTCCGTTAACCTTGTCTAGCCTTCCCGTGCCTTCCTTTACCCTTGCCTTGCCTTGCTTTGCCTTGCCTTGCCTTGCCTTCCGTTACCCCTTCCTTGCTTTATCCTTGCATTGCCTAGCCTTGCATTGCCTTGCCTTAGCCTTGCCTTGCATTCAGTTACCCTTTCCGTGCATTGTCGTGCATTGCCTAGGCTTGCGTTGCCTTGCCGAGCCTTCCGTTACCCTTATCTTGCCTTCCCGTGCCTTGCCTTGCCTTCCGTTACCCTTTCCTTGCCTTGCCGTCCATTGCCTAACCTTGCGTTGTCGTGCCTTAGCCTTGCCTTGCCTTGCCTTGCCTTCCGTTACCCATTCCTTGCCTTGCCGTGCATTGCCTAGCCTTGCGTTGCTTTGCCTGAGCCTTTCCTTGCCTTGCCCTGCCATGCATTTTCCTTCCCTTGCCTTGCCGTCCCTTCCGTTACACTTGCCTTTCCTTGCTTTGCCTTACTTAGACTTGCCTTGCCTTCCGTTACCCTTTCCTTGCCTTGCCGTCCATTGCCTAACCTTGCGTTGTCGTGCCTTAGCCTTGCCTTGCCTTGCCTTGCCTTCCGTTACCCATTCCTTGCCTTCCCTTGCATTGCATAGCCTTGCGTTGCCTAGCCTTAGCCTTTCCATTCCTTGCCGTGCCTTCCGTTACCCTTTCCTTGCATTGCCGTTTAATGCCTAGCCTTGCGTTGCCTTGCCGAGCATTTCGTTACCCTAGTCTTGCCTTGCCGTTCCTTGCCTTGTCCTTCCCTTGCTTGCCGAGCCTTCCGTTACCCTTGTCTTGCCTTGCCGTACTTTCCGTTACCCTTGGCTTGCCTCCCATTGCCTTAGCCTTGCGTGGGTTGTGTTGCCTTCACTTTGCATTGACTTGCGTTGCCTTTCCTCATCTTTGAATTGCCTTGCCGTACTTTGCCTTCCGTTACCCTTTCCTTGCCTTGCCGTAACATTTCCTAGCCTTGGGTTGCCTTGCCTTAGCCTTGCCTTGCCTTGCCGTGCCTTGCCTTGTCCTTCCCTTGCCTTGCCGAGCCTTCCGTTACCGCTGTCTTGCCTTTCCGTGTCTTCTGTTACCCTTGCCTTGCCTTGCCGTGCATTGCCCAGCCATGTGTTGCCTTGGCATTGCCTTGACTTGCCGTGCCGTGCCTTCCGTTACCCTTGCCTTTTCTTGCTTTCCCTTCCCTTCCGTTACCCTTTCCTTGCCTTGCCGTGCATTGCCTAGCCTTGCGGTGCCTTGCCTTAGCCTTGTCTTCCCTTGCCGTGCCTTGCCTTATCCTTCCGTTGCCTTGCCGTGCCTTCCGTTACACTTCCCTTGCCTTGCTTTGCCTTGCCTTGCCTTGCCTTCCGTTACCCTTCCCTTGCCTTGCCGTGCATTGCCTAGCCTTGCGTTGCTTTGCCTGAGCCTTTCCTTGCCTTGCCGTCCCTTCCGTTACACTTGCCTTTCCTTGCTTTGCCTTACTTTGACCTGCCTTGCCTTCCTTTGAATTGCCTTGCCTTGCCTTCCATTACCCTTTGCTGCCTTGTTTTGCCTTGCATTGCCATGCTTTCTGTTACCCTTTCCTTGCCTTGCCTTTACTTTGCGTTGAGTTGCGTTGCCTTGCCTTAGCCTTGCGTTGCCTTGCCTTGGGGTGCCTTCCGTTACCGCTGTGTTGCCTTTCCGTGTCTTCTGTTACCCTTGCCTTGCCTTGCCGTGCATTGCCCAGCCATGTGTTGCCTTGGCATTGCCTTGACTTGCCGTGCCGTGCCTTCCGTTACCCTTGCCTTTTCTTGCTTTCCCTTCCCTTCCGTTACCCTTTCCTTGCCTTGCCGTGCATTGCCTAGCCTTGCGGTGCCTTGCCTTAGCCTTGTCTTCCCTTGCCGTGCCTTGCCTTATCCTTCCGTTGCCTTGCCGTGCCTTCCGTTACACTTCCCTTGCCTTGCTTTGCCTTGCCTTGCCTTGCCTTCCGTTACCCTTCCCTCGCCTTGCCGTGCATTGCCTAGCCTTGCGTTGCTTTGCCTGAGCCTTTCCTTGCCTTGCCGTCCCTTCCGTTACACTTGCCTTTCCTTGCTTTGCCTTACTTTGACTTGCCTTGCCTTCCTTTGAATTGCCTTGCCTTGCCTTCCATTACCCTTTGCTGCCTTGTTTTGCCTTGCATTGCCATGCTTTCTGTTACCCTTTCCTTGCCTTGCCTTTACTTTGCGTTGAGTTGCGTTGCCTTGCCTTAGCCTTGCGTTGCCTTGCCTTGGGGTGCCTTCCGTTACCCTTGCCTTGCCTTGCTTTTCCGTGCCTTGCCTTGCCTTCCGTTACCCTTTCCTTGCCTTGCGTAAACTTTGCATTGCCTTGCATTGCCTTGCCTTAGGCTTGCGTTGCCTTGCCGTGCCTTGCATTCCGTTACCCATTCCTTGCCTTGCCGTGCCTTCCTTACCGTTACCCTTGCCTTGCCTTGCCTTAAGTTTGCGTTGCCTTGCGTTGCGTTCCGTTGCCTTAGCCTTGCCTTGCCTTGCCGTTCCTTGCCTTCCGTTACCATTGTCTTGCCATGCATTCCGTTACACTTGCCTTGCCGTGCCTTGCCTTGTCCTTCACTTGCCTTGCCGTGCCTTCCCTCACCCTTACCTTGCCTTACCGTGCATTGCCCAGCCGTGTGTTGCCATGGCCTTGCCTTGACTTGCCGTGCCGTGCCTTCTGTTACCCTTGACTTTTATTGCTTTGACATCCTTTCCATTACCCTTTCCTTGCCTTGCCGTGCATTGCTTATCCTTGCGTTGTCGTGCCTTAGCCTTGACTCCCCTTGCCTTAGCCTTGCTTGTCTTGCCTTCCCTTAACCTGGCCTTGCATGGCATTGCCTTGCCTTAGCCTTGCCTTACGTTGCATTGCCTTTTCTTCTGTTACCCTTTCCTTGCCTTGCCGTATATTGCCTAGCCTTGCGTTGTCGTGCATTATCTTTGTCTCCCCTTGCCTTAACCTTGCTTGTCTTGCCTTCCTTTAACCTGGCCTTGCATGGCATTGGCTTGCCATAGCCTTGCCTTAACTTGCCTTGCCTTGCCATGTCCCTCCCTTGCCTTGCCGTGTCTTCCGTTAACCTTGTCTAGCCTTCCCGTGCCTTCCTTTACCCTTGCCTTGCCTTGCTTTGCCCTGCCTTGCCTTGCCTTCCGTTACCCTTTCCTTGCCTCATCCCTGCATTGCCTAGCCTTGCATTGGCTTGCCTTAGCCTTGCCTTGCATTCAGTTACCCTTTCCTTGCATTGTCGTGCATTGCCTAGCCTTGCGTTGCCTTGCCGAGCCTTCCGTTACCCTTATCTTGCCTTCCCGTGCCTTGCCTTGTCCTTCCCTTGCCTTGCCGAGCCCTCTGTTACTCTTGTCTTGCCTTGCCGTGCCTTCCGTTGCCCTTGCCTTGCCTCCCTTTGCCTTAGCCTTGCGTCGTTTGTGTTGCCTTCACTTTGCATTGCCTTGCATTGCCTTCCTCATCTTTGCATTGCCTTGCCGTGCCTTGCCTTATGTTACCTTTCCTTGCCTTGCCGTACATTGCCTAGCCTTTTGTTGCCTTGCCTTAGCATTGCCTTGCCATGCCGTGCCTTGCCTTTTTCTTCCCTTGCGTTGCCGTGCCTTCCGTTATCCTTGTCTTGGCTTGCCGGGCCTTCCTTTACCCGTGCCTAGCCTTGCATTGCCTTGACTTAGCCTTGCCTTGCCGTGCCTTGCCTTGTCCTTCCCTTGCCTTGCCGTGCGTTCCGTTACACGTCCCTTGCCTTGCTTTGCCTTGCCTTGCCTTGCCTTCCGTTACCCTTCCCTTGCCTTGCCGTGCATTGCCTAGCCTTTCGTTGCCTTGCCTTAGCCTTTCCTTGCCTTGCCCTGCCTTGCCTTGTCCTTCCCATGCCTTACCGTCCCTTCGGTTACCCTTGCCTTGCCTTGCTTGGCCTTGATTTGACTTGACTTGCCTTGCTTTTCCTTGCTTTGCTTTCCGTTATCCTTTCCTTGCCTTGCTTTGCCTTCCATTGCCTTGCTTTCTGTTACCCTTTCCTTGCCTTGCCTTAACTTTGCGTTGACTTGCGTTTCCTTGCCTTACCCTTGCATTGCCTTGCCGTGCCTTGCCTTCCGATACCCTTTCCTTGCCTTTACGTTCCTTGCCTTCTGTTACCCTTTCCTTTCCTTGCCTTAACTTCGCGTTGCCTTGCGTTGCGTTGCGTTGTGTAAGCCTTGCCTTGCCTTGCCGTGCCTTGCCTTGCCTTGCCTTGTGTTACGCTTTCCTTGCCTTCCCGTGCCTTCCGTTACCCTTCCCTTGCCGTGCCTTAACTTCGGGTTGACTTGCGTTGCATTGCGTTGTATAAGCCTTGCCTTGCCTTGCCGTGCCTTGCCTTCCCTTGCATTGTGTTATGCTTTCCTTGCCTTCCCGTGCCTTCCGTTACCCCTCCCTTGCCGTGCCTTAACTTCGGGTTTACTTGCTTTGCATTGCATTGTATAAGCCTTGCCTTGCCTTGCCGTGCATTGCTTTGTCCTTCCCTTGCCTTGCCATGCCTTCATTTACCCTTGCCTTGCCTTGCTGTGCCTTCTGTTACCCTTTCCTTGCCTTGCTTTGCCTTGCATTGCCTTGCCTTCTGTTACCCTTTCATTGCCTTGCCGTGCATTGCCTCGCCTTGCGTTGTCGTGCTTTAGACTTGTCTTCCCTTTCCTTGCCGAGCCTTCCGTTACCCTTGTCTTGCCTTGTCGTGCCTTCCGTTACCCTTGCCTTGCCTTGCCTCCCCTTGCCTTAGCCTTGCTTTGCTTGCCTTGCCTTAACTTTGCATTGCCTTGTGTTTCCTTTCCTCAGCGTTGCATTGCCTTGCCGTTCCTTTCTTTCCGTTACCCTTTCCTTGTCTTGCCGTGCATTGCCTAGCCTTGCGTTGTCGTGCCTTAGCCCTGACTCCCCTTGCCTTAGCCTTGCTTGTCTTGCCCTCCCTTAACCTGGCCTTGCATGGCATTGCCTTGCCTTAGCCTTGCCTTACCTTGCCTTGCCTTCTGTTACCCTTTACTTGCCTTGCCGTGCATTGCCTAGCTTTGCATTGTCGTGCATTAGCTTTGTCTCCCGTTGCCTTAGCCTTGCTTGTCTTGCCTTCCTTTAACCTGGCCTTGCATGGCATTGCCATGTCTTAGCCTTCCCTTACCTTGGCTTGCCCTGCCTTGTCCTTCCCTCTCCTTGCCGTACCTTCCGTTACCCTTGTCTTGCCTTGCCGTGCCTTCCTTTACCCTTGACTTGCCTTGCGTTGCGTTGCTTGCCTTGCCTTCTGTTACCCTTTCCTTGCCTTGCCGTCCATTGCCTAGCCTTGCGTTGTCGTGCCTTAGCCTTGCCTTGCCTTGCCTTCCGTTACCCATTCCTTGCCTTCCCTTGCATTGCATAGCCTTGCGTTGCCTAGCCTTAGCCTTTCCATTCATTCCGTGCCTTCCGTTACCCTTTCCATGCATTGCCGTTTAATGCCTAGCCTTGCGTTGCCTTGCCGAGCATTCCGTTACCCTAGTCTTGCCTTGCCGTTCCTTGCCTTGTCCTTCCCTTGCTTGCCGAGCCTTCCGTTACCCTTGTCTTGCCTTGCCGTACCTTCCGTTACCCTTGCCTTGCCTCCCATTTCCTTAGCCTTGCGTGAGTTGTGTTGCCTTCACTTTGCATTGACTTGCGTTGCCTTTCCTCATCTTTGCATTGCCTTGCCGTACTTTGCCTTCCGTTACCCTTTCCTTGCCTTGCCGTAACATTTCCTAGCCTTCGGTTGCCTTGCCTTAGCCTTGCCTTGCCTTGCCGTGCCTTGCCTTGTCCTTCCCTTGCCTTACCGAGCCTTCCGTTACCGTTGTCTTGCCTTCCCGTGTCTTCTGTTACCCTTGCCTTGCCTTGCCGTGCATTGCCCAGCCATGTGTTGCCTTGGCCTTGCCTTGACAAGGCCGTGCCGTGCCTTCCGTTACCCTTGCCTTTTCTTGCTTTCCCTTCCCTTCCGTTACCCTTTCCTTGCCTTGCCGTGCATTGCCTAGCCTTGCGTTGCCTTGCCTTAGCCTTGTCTTCCCTTGCCGTGCCTTGCCTTATCCTTCCGATGCCTTGCCGTGCCTTCCGTTACACTTCCCTTGCCTTGCTTTGCCTTGCCTTGCCTTGCCTTCCGTTACCCTTCCCTTGCCTTGCCGTGCATTGCCTAGCCTTGCGTTGCTTTGCCTGAGCCTTTCCTTGCCTTGCCCTGCCTTGCATTTTCCTTCCCTTGCCTTGCCGTCCCTTCCGTTACACTTGCCTTTCCTTGCTTTGCCTTACTTTGACTTGCCTTGCCTTCCTATGAATTGCCTTGCCTTCCCTTCCATTACCCCTTCCTGCCTTGCTTTGCCTTGCATTGCCATGCTTTCTGTTACCCTTTCCTTGCGTTGCCTTAACTTTGCGTTGAGTTGCGTTGCCTTGCCTTAGCCTTGCGTTGCCTTGCCTTGGGGTGCCTTCCGTTACCCTTGCCTTGCCTTGCTTTTCCGTGCCTTGCCTTGCCTTCCGTTACCCTTTCCTTGCCTTGCCTTAAGCTTGCGTTGCCTTGCCGTGCCTTGCATTCCGTTACCCATTCCTTGCCTTGCCGTGCCTTCCTTACCGTTACCCTTGCCTTGCCTTGCCTTAACTTTGCGTTGCCTTGCGTTGCGTTCCATTGCCTTAGCCTTGCCTTGCCTTGCCGTTCCTTGCCTTCCGTTACCATTGTCTTGCCATGCATTCCGTTACACTTGCCTTGCCGTGCCTTGCCTTGTCCTTCACTTGCCTTGCCGTGCCTTCCCTCACCCTTACCTTGCCTTACCGTGCATTGCCCAGCCGTGTGTTGCCATGGCCTTGCCTTGACTTGCCGTGCCGTGCCTTCTGTTACCCTTGACTTTTATTGCTTTGATATCCTTTCCCTTACCCTTTCCTTGCCTTGCCGTGCATTGCTTATCCTTGCGTTGTCGTGCCTTAGACTTGACACCCCTTGCCTTAGCCTTGCTTGTCTTGCCATCCCTTAACCTGGGCTTGCATGGCATTGCCTTGTCTTAGCCTTGCCTTACGTTGCATTGCCTTTTCTTCTGTTACCCTTTCCTTGGCTTGCCGTATATTTCCTAGCCTTGCGTTGTCGAGCATTATCTTTGTCTCCCCTTGCCTTAACCTTGCTTGTCTTCCCTTCCTTTAACCTGGCCTTTCATGTCATTGCCTTGCCATAGCCTTGCCTTAACTTGCCTTGCATTGCCATGTCCCTCCCTGGCCTTGCCGTGCCTTCCGTTAAACTTGTCTAGCCTTCCCGTGCCTTCCTTTACCCTTGCCTTGCCTTGCTTTGCCCTGCCTTGCCTTGCCTTCTGTTACCCTTTCCTTGCCTTGCCGTATATTGCCTTGCCTTGCGTTGTCGTGCATTAGCCTTGCCTTGCCTTGCCTTGCCTTCCGTTACCCATTCCTTGCCTTCCCTTGCATTGCATAGCCTTGCGTTGCCTAGCCATAGCCTTTCCATTCCTTGCCGTGCCTTCAGTTACCCTTTCCTTGCATTGCCGTTTAATGCCTAGCCTTGCGTTGCCTTGCCGAGCATTCCGTTACCCTAGTCTTGCCTTGCCGTTCCTTGCCTTGTCCTTCCCTTGCTTGCCGAGCCTGCCGTTACCCTTGTCTTGCCTTGCTGTACATTCCGTTACCCTTGCCTTGCCTCCCATTGCCTTAGCCTTGCGTGGGTTGTGTTGCCGTTACTTTGCATTGACTTGCGTTGCCTTTCCTCATCTTTGCATTGCCTTGCCGTACTTTGCCTTCCGTTACCCTTTCCTTGCCTTGCCGTAACATTTCCTAGCCTTGGGTTGCCTTGCCTTAGCCTTGCCTTGCCTTTCCGTGCATTGCCTTATCCTTCCCTTGTCTTACCGAGCCTTCCGTTACCGTTGTCTTGCCTTTCCGTGTCTACTGTTACCCTTGCCTTGCCTTGCCGTGCATTGCCCGGCCATGTGTTGCCTTGGCCTTGCCCTGACAAGGCCGTGCCGTGCCTTCCGTTACCCTTGGTTTTCTTGCTTTCCCTTCCCTTCCGTTACCCTTTCCTTGCCTTGCCGTGCATTGCCTAGCCTTGCGTTGCTTTGCCTTAGCCTTGCCTTCCCTTGCCGTGCCTTGCCTTGCCCTTCAATTGCCTTGCCGTGCCTTCCGTTTCACTTCCCTTGCCTTGCTTTGCCTTGCCTTGCCTTGTCTTCCGTTACCCTTCCCTTGCCTTGCCGTGCATTGCCTAGCCTTGCGTTGCTTTGCCTGAGCCTTTCCTTGCCTTGCCCTGCCTTGCATTTTCCTTCCCTTGCCTTGCCGTCCCTTCCGTAACACTTGCCTTTCCTTGCTTTGCCTTACTTTGACTTGCCTTGCCTTCCTTTGAATTGCCTTGCCTTGCCTTCCATTACCCCTTCCTGCCTTGCTTTGCCTTGCATTGCCATGCTTTCTGTTACCCTTTCCTTGCGTTGCCTTAACTTTGCGTTGAGTTGCGTTGCCTTGCCTTAGCCTTGTGTTGCCTTGCCTTGGGGTGCCTTCCGTTACCCTTGCCTTGCCTTGCTTTTCCGTGCCTTGCCTTGCCTTCCGTTACCCTTTCCTTGCCTTGCCTTAACTTTGCGTTGCCTTGCGTTGCCTTGCCTTAAGCTTGCGTTGCCTTGCCGTGCCTTGCATTCCGTTACCCATTCCTTGCCTTGCCGTGCCTTCCTTACCGTTACCCTTGCCTTGCCTTGCCTTAACTTTGCGTTGCCTTGCGTTGCGTTCCGTTGCCTTAGCCTTGCCTTGCCTTGCCGTTCCTTGCCTTCCGTTACCATTGTCTTGCCATGCATTCCGTTACACTTGCCTTGCCGTGCCTTGCCTTGTCCTTCACTTGCCTTGCCGTGCCTTCCCTCACCCTTACCTTGCCTTACCGTGCATTGCCCAGCCGTGTGTTGCCATGGCCTTGCCTTGACTTGCCGTGTCGTGCCTTCTGTTACCCTTGACATTTATTGCTTTGACATCCTTTCCATTACCCTTTCCTTGCCTTGCCGTGCATTGCTTATGCTTGCGTTGTCGTGCCTTAGCCTTGACACCCCTTGCCTTAGCCTTGCTTGTCTTGCCTTCCCTTAACCTGGCCTTGCATGGCATTGCCTTCCTTAGCCTTGCCTTACGTTGCATTGCCCTTTCTTCTGTTACCCTTTCCTTGCCTTACCGTATATTGCCTAGCCTTGCGTTGTCGTGCATTATCTTTGTCTCCCCTTGCCTTAACCTTGCTTGTCTTGCCTTCCTTTAACATGGCCTTGCATGGCATTGCCTTGCCATAGCCTTGCCTTAACTTGCCTTGCCTTGCCATGTCCCTCCCTTGCCTTGCCGTGTCTTCCGTTAACCTTGTCTAGCCTTCCCGTGCCTTCCTTTACCCTTGCCTTGCCTTGCTTTGCCCTGCCTTGCCTTGCCTTCCGTTACCCTTTCCTTGCCTTGCCGTCCATTGCCTAACCTTGCGTTGTCGTGCCTTAGCCTTGCCTTGCCTTGCCTTGCCTTCCGTTACCCATTCCTTGCCTTCCCTTGCATTGCATAGCCTTGCGTTGCCTAGCCTTAGCCTTTCCATTCCTTGCCGTGCCTTCCGTTACCCTTTCCTTGCATTGCCGTTTAATGCCTAGCCTTGCGTTGCCTTGCCGAGCATTTCGTTACCCTAGTCTTGCCTTGCCGTTCCTTGCCTTGTCCTTCCCTTGCTTGCCGAGCCTTCCGTTACCCTTGTCTTGCCTTGCCGTACGTTCCGTTACCCTTGGCTTGCCTCCCATTGCCTTAGCCTTGCGTGGGTTGTGTTTCCTTCACTTTGCATTGACTTGCGATGCCTTTCCTCATCTTTGAATTGCCTTGCCGTACTTTGCCTTCCGTTACCCTTTCCTTGCCTTGACGTAACATTTCCTAGCCTTGGGTTGCCTTGCCTTAGCCTTGCCTTGCCTTGCCGTGCCTTGCCTTGTCCTTCCCTTGCCTTGCCGAGCCTTCCGTTACCACTGTCTTGCCTTTCCGTGTCTTCTGTTACCCTTGCCTTGCCTTGCCGTGCATTGCCCAGCCATGTGTTGCCTTGGCATTGCCTTGACTTGCCGTGCCGTGCCTTCCGTTACCCTTGCCTTTCCTTGCTTTGCCTTACTTTGACTTGCCTTGCCTTCCTTTGAATTGCCTTGCCTTGCCTTCCATTACCCTTTGCTGCCTTGTTTTGCCTTGCATTGCCATGCTTTCTGTTACCCTTTCCTTGCCTTGCCTTTACTTTGCGTTGAGTTGCGTTGCCTTGCCTTAGCCTTGCGTTGCCTTGCCTTGGGGTGCCTTCCGTTACCCTTCCCTTGCCTTGCTTTTCCGGGCCTTGCCTTGCCTTCCGTTACCCTTTCCTTGCCTTGCGTAAACTTTGCATTGCCTTGCATTGCCTTGCCTTTGGCTTGCGTTGCCTTGCCGTGCCTTGCATTCCGTTACCCATTCCTTGCCTTGCCGTGCCTTCCTTACCGTTACCCTTGCCTTGCCTTGCCTTAAGTTTGCGTTGCCTTGCGTTGCGTTCCGTTGCCTTAGCCTTGCCGTTCCTTGCCTTCCGTTACCATTGTCTTGCCATGCATTCCGTTACACTTGCCTTGCCGTGCCTTGCCTTGTCCTTCACTTGCCTTGCCGTGCCTTCCCTCACCCTTACCTTGCCTTACCGTGCATTGCCCAGCCGTGTGTTGCCATGGCCTTTCCTTGACTTGCCGTGCCGTGCCTTCTGTTACCCTTGACTTTTATTGCTTTGACATCCTTTCCATTACCCTTTCCTTGCCTTGCCGTGCATTGCTTATCCTTGCGTTGTCGTGCCTTAGCCTTGACTCCCCTTGCCTTAGCCTTGCTTGTCTTGCCTTCCCTTAACCTGGCCTTGCATGGCATTGCCTTGCCTTAGCCTTGCCTTACGTTGGATTGCCTTTTCTTCTGTTACCCTTTCCTTGCCTTGCCGTATATTGCCTAGCCTTGCGTTGTCGTGCATTATCTTTGCCTCCCCTTGCCTTAACCTTGCTTGTCTTGCCTTCCTTTAACCTGGCCTTGCATGGCATTGGCTTGCCATAGCCTTGCCTTAACTTGCCTTGCCTTGCCATGTCCCTCCCTTGCCTTGCCGTGTCTTCCGTTAACCTTGTCTAGCCTTCCCATGCCTTCCTTTACCCTTGCCTTGCCTTGCTTTGCCCTGCCTTGCCTTGCCTTCCGTTACCCTTTCCTTGCCTTGCCGTGCATTGCCTAGCCTTGCGTTGCCTTAGCCTTGCCTTGCATTCAGTTACCCTTTCCTTGCATTTTCGTGCATTGCCTAGCCTTGCTTTGCCTTGCCGAGCCTTCCGTTACCCTTATCTTGCCTTCCCGTGCCTTGCCTTGTCATTCCCTTGCCTTGCCGAGCCCTCTGTTACTCTTGCCTTGCCTTGCCGTGCCTTCCGTTGCCCTTGCCTTGCCTCCATTTGCCTTAGCCTTGCGTCGTTTGTGTTGCCTTCACTTTGCATTGCCTTGCATTGCCTTCCTCATCTTTGCATTGCCTTGCCGTGCCTTGCCTTATGTTACCTTTCCTTGCCTTGCCGTACATTGCCTAGCCTTTTGTTGCCTTGCCTTAGCATTGCCTTGCCATGCCGTGCCTTGCCTTTTTCTTCCCTTGCGTTGCCGTGCCTTCCGTTATCCTTGTCTTGCCTTGCCGGGCCTTCCTTTACCCGTGCCTAGCCTTGCATTGCCTTGACTTAGCCTTGCCTTGCCGTGCCTTGCCTTGTCCTTCCCTTGCCTTGCGGTGCGTTCCGTTACACGTCCCTTGCCTTGCTTTACCTTGCCTTGCCTTGCCTTCCGTTACCCTTCCCATGCCTTGCCGTGCATTGCCTAGCCTTTCGTTGCCTTGCCTTAGCCTTTCCTTGCCTTGCCCTGCCTTGCCTTGTCCTTCCCATGCCTTACCGTCCCTTCGGTTACCCTTGCCTTGCCTTGCTTGGCCTTGATTTGACTTGACTTGCCTTGCTTTTCCTTGCTTTGCTTTCCGTTATCCTTTCCTTGCCTTGCTTTGCCTTCCATTGCCTTGCTTTCTGTTACCCTTTCCTTGCCTTGCCTTAACTTTGCGTTGACTTGGGTATCCTTGCCTTACCCTTGCATTGCCTTGCCGTGCCTTGCCTTCCGATACCCTTTCCTTGCCTTTACGTTCCTTGCCTTCTGTTACCCTTTCCTTTCCTTGCCTTAACTTCGCGTTGCCTTGCGTTGCGTTGCGTTGTGTAAGCCTTGCCTTGCCTTGCCGTGCCTTGCCTGGCCTTGCCTTGTTTTACGCCTTCCTTGCCTTCCCGTGCCTTCCGTTACCCTTCCCTTGCCGTGCCTTAACTTCGGGTTGACTTGCGTTGCATTGCGTTGTATAAGCCTTGCCTTGCCTTGCCGTGCCTTGCCTTCCCTTGCATTGTGTTACGCTTTCCTTGCCTTCCCGTGCCTTCCGTTACCCCTCCCTTGCCGTGCCTTAACTTCGGGTTTACTTGCTTTGCATTGCATTGTATAAGCCTTGCCTTGCATTGCCGTGCATTGCTTTGTCCTTCCCTTGCCTTGCCATGCCTTCATTTACCCTTGCCTTGCCTTGCTGTGCCTTCTGTTACCCTTTCCTTGCCTTGCTTTGCCTTGCATTGCCTTGCCTTCTGTTACCCTTTCATTGCCTTGCCGTGCATTGCCTCGCCTTGCGTTGTCGTGCTTTAGACTTGTCTTCCCTTTCCTTGCCGAGCCTTCCGTTACCCTTGTCTTGCCTTGTCGTGCCTTCCATTACCCTTGCCTTGCCTTGCCTCCCCTTGCCTTAGCCTTGCTTTGCTTGCCTTGCCTTAACGTTGCATTGCTTTGCGTTTCCTTTCCTCAGCGATGCATTGCCTTGCCGTTCCTTTCTTTCCGTTACCCTTTCCTTGCCTTGCCGTGCATTGCCTAGCCTTGCGTTGTCGTGCCTTAGCCCTGACTCCCCTTGCTTTAGCCTTGCTTTTCTTGCCCTCCCTTAACCTGGCCTTGCATGGCATTGCCTTGCCTTAGCCTTGCCTTACCTTGCCTTGCCTTCTGTTACCCTTTACTTGCCTTGCCGTGCATTGCCTAGCTTTGCATTGTCGTGCATTAGCTTTGTCTCCCGTTGCCTTAGCCTTGCTTGTCTTGCCTTCCTTTAACCTGGCCTTGCATGGCATTGCCATGTCTTAGCCTTCCCTTACCTTGGCTTGCCCTGCCTTGTCCTTCCCTTGCCTTGCCGTACCTTCCGTTACCCTTGTCTTGCCTTGCCGTGCCTTCCTTTACCCTTGACTTGCCTTGCGTTGCGTTGCTTGCCTTGCCTTCTGTTACCCTTTCCTTGCCTTGCCGTCCATAGCCTAGCCTTGCGTTGTCGTGCCTTAGCCTTGCCTTGCCTTGCCTTGCCTTCCGTTACCCATTCCTTGCCTTCCCTTGCATTGCATAGCCTTGCGTTGCCTAGCCTTAGCCTTTCCATTCATTCCGTGCCTTCCGTTACCCTTTCCATGCATTGCCGTTTAATGCCTAGCCTTGCGTTGCCTTGCCGAGCATTCCGTTACCCTAGTCTTCCCTTGCCGTTCCTTGCCTTGTCCTTCCCTTGCTTGCCGAGCCTTCCGTTACCCTTGTCTTGCCTTGCCGTACCTTCCGTTACCCTTGCCTTGCCTCCCATTGCCTTAGCCTTGCGTGAGTTGTGTTGCCTTCACTTTGCATTGACTTGCGTTGCCTTTCCTGATCTTTGCATTGCCTTGCCGTACTTTGCCTTCCGTTACCCTTTCCTTGCCTTGCCGTAACATTTCCTAGCCTTGGGTTGCCTTGCCTTAGCCTTGCCTTGCCTTGCCGTGCCTTGCCTTGTCCTTCCCTTGCCTTACCGAGCCTTCCGTTACCGTTGTCTTGCCTTTCAGTGTCTTCTGTTACCCTTGCCTTGCCTTGCCGTGCATTGCCCAGCCATGTGTTGCCTTGGCCTTGCCTTGACAAGGCCGTGCCGTGCCTTCCGTTACCCTTGCCTTTTCTTGCTTTCCCTTCCCTTCCGTTACCCTTTCCTTGCCTTGCCGTGCATTGCCTAGCCTTGCTTTGCCTTGCCTTAGCCTTGTCTTCCCTTGCCGTGCCTTGCCTTATCCTTCCGTTGCCTTGCCGTGCCTTCCGTTACACTTCCCTTTCCTTGCTTTGCCTTGCCTTGCCTTGCCTTCCATTACCCTTCCCTTGCCTTGCCGTGCATTGCCTAGCCTTGCGTTGCTTTGCCTGAGCCTTTCCTTGCCATGCCCTGCCTTGAATTTTCCTTCCCTTGCCTTGCCGTCCCTTCCGTTACACTTGCCTTTCCTTGCTTTGCCTTACTTTGACTTGCCTTGCCTTCCTTTGAATTGGCTTGCCTTGCCTTCCATTACCCCTTCCTGCCTTGCTTTGCCTTGCATTGCCATGCTTTCTGTTACCCTTTCCTTGCGTTGCCTTAACTTTGCGTTGAGTTGCGTTGCCTTGCCTTAGCCTTGCGTTGCCTTGCCTTGGGGTGCCTTCCGTTACCCTTGCCTTGCCTTGCTTTTCCGTGCCTTGCCTTGCCTTCCGTTACCCTTTCCTTGCCTTGCCTTGCCTTGCCGTGCCTTGCCTTCTGTTACCCTTTCCTTGCCTTGCCGTGCATTGCCTAGCTTTGCATTGTCGTGCATTAGCTTTGTCTCCCGTTGCCTTAGCCTTGCTTGTCTTGCCTTCCTTTAACCTGGCCTTGCATGGCATTGCCATGCCTTAGACTTCCCTTACCTTGGCTTGCCCTGCCTTGTCCTTCCCTTGCCTTACCGAGCCTTCCGTTACCGTTGTCTTGCCTTTCAGTGTCTTCTGTTACCCTTGCCTTGCCTTGCCGTGCATTGCCCAGCCGTGTGTTGCCATGGCCTTGCCTTGACTTGCCGTGCCGTGCCTTCTGTTACCCTTGACTTTTATTGCTTTGACATCCTTTCCCTTACCCTTTCCTTGCCTTGCCGTGCATTGCTTATCCTTGCGTTGTCGTGCCTTAGCCTTGACACCCCTTGCCTTAGCCTTGCTTGTCTTGCCTTCCCTTAACCTGGCCTTGCATGGCATTGCCTTGCCTTAGCCTTGCCTTACGTTGCATTGCCCTTTCTTCTGTTACCCTTTCCTTGCCTTGCCGTATATTGCCTAGCCTTGCGTTGTCGTGCATTATCTTTGTCTCCCCTTGCCTTAACCTTGCTTGTCTTGCCTTCCTTTAACATGGCCTTGCATGGCATTGCCTTACCATAGCCTTGCCTTAACTTGCCTTGCCTTGCCATGTCCCTCCCTTGCCTTGTCGTGTCTTCCGTTAACCTTGTCTAGCCTTCCCGTGCCTTCCTTTACCCTTGCCTTGCCTTGCTTTGCCCTGCCTTGCCTTGCCTTCCGTTACCCTTTCCTTGCCTTGCCGTCCATTGCCTAACCTTGCGTTGTCGTGCCTTAGCCTTGCCTTGCCTTGCCTTGCCTTCCGTTACCCATTCCTTGCCTTCCCTTGCATTGCATAGCCTTGCGTTGCCTAGCCTTAGCCTTTCCATTCCTTGCCGTGCCTTCAGTTACCCTTTCCTTGCATTGCCGTTTAATGCCTAGCCTTGCGTTGCCTTGCCGAGCATTCCGTTACCCTAGTCTTGCCTTGCCGTTCCTTGCCTTGTCCTTCCCTTGCTTGCCGAGCCTGCCGTTACCCTTGTCTTGCCTTGCTGTACATTCCGTTACCCTTGGCTTGCCTCCCATTCCCTTAGCCTTGCGTGGGTTGTGTTGCCTTTACTTTGCATTGACTTGCGTTGCCTTTCCTCATGTTTGCATTGCCTTGCCGTACTTTGCCTTCCGTTACCCTTTCCTTGCCTTGCCGTAACATTTCCTAGCCTTGGGTTGCCTTGCCTTAGCCTTGCCTTGCCTTGCCGTGCCTTGCCTTGTCCTTCCCTTGCCTTGCCGAGCCTTCCGTTACCGTTGTCTTGCCTTTCCGTGTCTTCTGTTACCCTTGCCTTGCCTTGCCGTGCATTGCCCAGCCATGTGTTGCCTTGGCATTGCCTTGACGTGCCGTGCCGTGCCTTCCGTTACCCTTGCCTTTTCTTGCTTTCCCTTCCCTTCCGTTACCCTTCCCTTGCCTTGCCGTGCATTGCCTAGCCTTTCGTTGCCTTGCCTTAGCCTTTCCTTGCCTTGCCCTGCCTTGCCTTGTCCTTCCCATGCCTTACCGTCCCTTCGGTTACCCTTGCCTTGCCTTGCTTGGCCTTGATTTGACTTGACTTGCCTTGCTTTTCCTTGCTTTGCTTTCCGTTATCCTTTCCTTGCTTGCTTTGCCTTCCATTGCCTTGCTTTCTGTTACCCTTTCCTTGCCTTGCCTTAACTTTGCGTTGACTTGCGTTTCCTTGCCTTACCCTTGCATTGCCTTGCCGTGCCTTGCCTTCCTATAACCTTTCCTTGCCTTTACGTTCCTTGCCTTCTGTTACCCTTTCCTTTCCTTGCCTTAACTTCGCGTTGCCTTGCGTTGCGTTGCGTTGTGTAATCCTTGCCGTGCCTTGCCGTGCCTTGCCTTGTGTTACGCTTTCCTTGCCTTCCCGTGCCTTCCGTTACCCTTCCCTTGCCGTGCCTTAACTTCGGGTTGACTTGCGTTGCATTGC
Source organism: Macrotis lagotis (assembly GCF_037893015.1). NCBI lineage: Eukaryota > Metazoa > Chordata > Mammalia > Peramelemorphia > Peramelidae > Macrotis > Macrotis lagotis. The sequence goes on along the minus strand of NW_027421941.1, from coordinate 443,122 downwards.
GTTGTATAAGCCTTGCCTTGCCTTGCCGTGCCTTGCTTTGTCCTTCCCTTGCCTTGCCATGCCTTCAGTTACCCTTGCCTTGCCTTGCTGTGCCTTCTTTTACCCTTTCCTTGCCTTGCTTTGCCTTGCATTGCCTTGCCTTCTGTTACCCTTTCATTGCCTTGCCGTGCATTGCCTCGCCTTGCGTTGTCGTGCTTTACACTTGTCTTCCCTTTCCTTGCCGAGCCTTCCGTTACCCTTGTCTTGCCTTGTCGTGCCTTCCATTACCTTTGCCTTGCCTTGCCTCCCTTTGCCTTAGCCTTGCTTTGCTTGCCTTGCCTTAAATTTGCATTGCCTTGCGTTTCCTTTCCTCAGCGTTGCATTGCCTTGCCGTTCCTTTCTTTCCGTTACCCTTTCCTTGTCTTGCCGTGCATTGCCTAACCTTGCGTTGTCGTGCCTTAGCCCTGACTCCCCTTGCCTTAGCCTTGCTTGTCTTGCCCTCCCTTAACCTGGCCTTGCATGGCATTGCCTTGCCTTAGCCTTGCCTTACCTTGCCTTGCCTTGCCTTCTGTTACCCTTTCCTTGCCTTGCCGTGCATTGCCTAGCTTTGCATTGTCGTACATTAGCTTTGTCTCCCGTTGCCTTAGCCTTGCTTGTCTTGCCTTCCTTTAACCTGGCCTTGCATGGCATTGCCATGCCTTAGACTTCCATTACCTTGGCTTGCCGTGCCTTGTCCTTCCCTTGCCTTGCCGTACCTTCCGTTACCCTTGTCTTGCCTTGCCGTGCCTTCCTTTACCCTTGACTTGCCTTGCGTTGCGTTGCTTGCCTTGCCTTCTGTTACCCTTTCCTTGCCTTGCCGTCCATTGCCTAGCCTTGCGTTGTCGTGCCTTAGCCTTCCCTTGCCTTGCCTTGCCTTCCGTTACCCATTCCTTGCCTTCCCTTGCATTGCATAGCCTTGCGTTGCCTAGCCTTAGCCTTTCCATTCCTTCCGTGCCTTCCGTTACCCTAGTCTTGCCTTGCCGTTCCTTGCCTTGTCCTTCCCTTGCTTGCCGAGCCTTCCGTTACCCTTGTCTTGCCTTGCCGTACCTTCCGTTACCCTTGCCTTGCCTCCCATTTCCTTAGCCTTGCGTGAGTTGTGTTGCCTTCACTTTGCATTGACTTGCGTTGCCTTTCCTCATCTTTGCATTGCCTTGCCGTACTTTGCCTTCCGTTACCCTTTCCTTGCCTTGCCGTAACATTTCCTAGCCTTGGGTTGCCTTGCCTTAGCCTTGCCTTGCCTTTCCGTGCATTGCCTTATCCTTCCCTTGTCTTACCGAGCCTTCCGTTACCGTTGTCTTGCCTTTCCGTGTCTACTGTTACCCTTGCCTTGCCTTGCCGTGCATTGCCCAGCCATGTGTTGTCTTGGCCTTACCCTGACAAGGCCGTGCCGTGCCTTCCGTTACCCTTGGTTTTCTTGCTTTCCCTTCCCTTCCGTTACCCTTTCCTTGCCTTGCCGTGCATTGCCTAGCCTTGCGTTGCCTTGCCTTAGCCTTGTCTTCCCTTGCCGTGCCTTGCCTTATCCTTCCGTTGCCTTGCCGTGCCTTCCGTTTAACTTCCCTTGCCTTGCTTTGCCTTGCCTTGCCTTGCCTTCCGTTACCCTTCCCTTGCCTTCCCGTGCATTGCCTAGCCTTGCGTTGCTTTGCCTGAGCCTTTCCTTGCCTTGCCCTGCCTTGCATTTTCCTTCCCTTGCCTTGCCGTCCCTTCCGTTACACTTGCCTTTCCTTGCTTTGCCTTACTTTGACTTGCCTTGCCTTCCTTTGAATTACCTTGCCTTGCCTTCCATTACCCCTTCCTGCCTTGCTTTGCCTTGCATTGCCATGCTTTCTGTTACCCTTTCCTTGCGTTGCCTTAACTTTGCGTTGAGTTGCGTTGCCTTGCCTTAGCCTTGCGTTGCCTTGCCTTGGGGTGCCTTCCGTTACCCTTGCCTTGCCTTGCTTTTCCGTGCCTTGCCTTGCCTTCCGTTACCCTTTCCTTGCCTTGCCTTAACTTTGCATTGCCTTGGGTTGCCTTGCCTTAAGCTTGCGTTGCCTTGCCGTGCCTTGCATTCCGATACCCATTCCTTGCCTTGCCGTGCCTTCCTTTCCGTTACCCTTGCCTTGCCTTGCCTTAACTTTGCGTTGCCTTGCGTTGCGTTCCGTTGCCTTAGCCTTGCCTTGCCTTGCCGTTCCTTGCCTTCCGTTACCATTGTCTTGCCATGCATTCCGTTACACTTGCCTTGCCGTGCCTTGCCTTGTACTTCACTTGCCTTGCCGTGCCTTCCCTCACCCTTACCTTGCCTTACCGTTCATTGCCCAGCCGTGTGTTGCCATGGCCTTGCCTTGACTTGCCGTGCCGTGCCTTCTGTTACCCTTGACTTTTATTGCTTTGACATCCCTTCCATTACCCTTTCCTTGCCTTGCCGTGCATTGCTTATCCTTGCGTTGTCGTGCCTTAGCCTTGACACCCCTTGCCTTAGCCTTGCTTGTCTTGCCTTCCCTTAACCTGGCCTTGCATGGCATTGCCTTGCCTTAGCCTTGCCTTACGTTGCATTGCCCTTTCTTCTGTTACCCTTTCCTTGCCTTGCCGTATATTGCCTAGCCTTGCGTTGTCGTGCATTATCTTTGTCTCCCCTTGCCTTAACCTTGCTTGTCTTGCCTTCCTTTAACATGGCCTTGCATGGCATTGCCTTACCATAGCCTTGCCTTAACTTGCCTTGCCTTGCCATGTCCCTCCCTTGCCTTGTCGTGTCTTCCGTTAACCTTGTCTAGCCTTCCCGTGCCTTCCTTTACCCTTGCCTTGCCTTGCTTTGCCCTGCCTTGCCTTGCCTTCCGTTACCCTTTCCTTGCCTTGCCGTCCATTGCCTAACCTTGCGTTGTCGTGCCTTAGCCTTGCCTTGCCTTGCCTTGCCTTCCGTTACCCATTCCTTGCCTTCCCTTGCATTGCATAGCCTTGCGTTGCCTAGCCTTAGCCTTTCCATTCCTTGCCGTGCCTTCCGTTACCCTTTCCTTGCATTGCCGTTTAATGCCTAGCCTTGCGTTGCCTTGCCGAGCATTCCGTTACCCTAGTCTTGCCTTGCCGTTCCTTGCCTTGTCCTTCCCTTGCTTGCCGAGCCTGCCGTTACCCTTGTCTTGCCTTGCTGTACATTCCGTTACCCTTGGCTTGCCTCCCATTCCCTTAGCCTTGCGTGGGTTGTGTTGCCTTTACTTTGCATTGACTTGCGTTGCCTTTCCTCATGTTTGCATTGCCTTGCCGTACTTTGCCTTCCGTTACCCTTTCCTTGCCTTGCGGTAACATTTCCTAGCCTTGGGTTGCCTTGCCTTGCCTTGCCGTGCCTTGCCTTGTCCTTCCCTTGCCTTGCCGAGCCTTCCGTTACCGTTGTCTTGCCTTTCCGTGTCTTCTGTTACCCTTGCCTTGCCTTGCCGTGCATTGCCCAGCCATGTGTTGCCTTGGCATTGCCTTGACGTGCCGTGCCGTGCCTTCCGTTACCCTTGCCTTTTCTTGCTTTCCCTTCCCTTCCGTTACCCTTCCCTTGCCTTGCCGTGCATTGCCTAGCCTTTCGTTGCCTTGCCTTAGCCTTTCCTTGCCTTGCCCTGCCTTGCCTTGTCCTTCCCATGCCTTACCGTCCCTTCGGTTACCCTTGCCTTGCCTTGCTTGGCCTTGATTTGACTTGACTTGCCTTGCTTTTCCTTGCTTTGCTTTCCGTTATCCTTTCCTTGCTTGCTTTGCCTTCCATTGCCTTGCTTTCTGTTACCCTTTCCTTGCCTTGCCTTAACTTTGCGTTGACTTGCGTTTCCTTGCCTTACCCTTGCATTGCCTTGCCGTGCCTTGCCTTCCTATAACCTTTCCTTGCCTTTACGTTCCTTGCCTTCTGTTACCCTTTCCTTTCCTTGCCTTAACTTCGCGTTGCCTTGCGTTGCGTTGCGTTGTGTAATCCTTGCCGTGCCTTGCCGTGCCTTGCCTTGTGTTACGCTTTCCTTGCCTTCCCGTGCCTTCCGTTACCCTTCCCTTGCCGTGCCTTAACTTCGGGTTGACTTGCGTTGCATTGCGTTGTATAAGCCTTGCCTTGCCTTGCCGTGCCTTGCTTTGTCCTTCCCTTGCCTTGCCATGCCTTCAGTTACCCTTGCCTTGCCTTGCTGTGCCTTCTGTTACCCTTTCCTTGCCTTGCTTTGCCTTGCATTGCCTTGCCTTCTGTTACCCTTTCATTGCCTTGCCGTGCATTGCCTCGCCTTGCGTTGTCGTGCTTTACACTTGTCTTCCCTTTCCTTGCCGAGCCTTCCGTTACCCTTGTCTTGCCTTGTCGTGCCTTCCATTACCTTTGCCTTGCCTTGCCTCCCCTTGCCTTAGCCTTGCTTTGCTTGCCTTGCCTTAACTTTGCATTGCCTTGCGTTTCCTTTCCTCAGCGTTGCATTGCCTTGCCGTTCCTTTCTTTCCGTTACCCTTTCCTTGTCTTGCCGTGCATTGCCTAACCTTGCGTTGTCGTGCCTTAGCCCTGACTCCCCTTGCCTTAGCCTTGCTTGTCTTGCCCTCCCTTAACCTGGCCTTGCATGGCATTGCCTTGCCTTAGCCTTGCCTTACCTTGCCTTGCCTTGCCTTCTGTTACCCTTTCCTTGCCTTGCCGTGCATTGCCTAGCTTTGCATTGTCGTGCATTAGCTTTGTCTCCCGTTGCCTTAGCCTTGCTTTTCTTGCCTTCCTTTAACCTGGCCTTGCATGGCATTGCCATGCCTTAGCCTTCCATTACCTTGGCTTGCCGTGCCTTGTCCTTCCCTTGCCTTGCCGTACCTTCCGTTACCCTTGTCTTGCCTTGCCGTGCCTTCCTTTACCCTTGACTTGCCTTGCGTTGCGTTGCTTGCCTTGCCTTCTGTTACCCTTTCCTTGCCTTGCCGTCCATTGCCTAGCCTTGCGTTGTCGTGCCTTAGCCTTCCCTTGCCTTGCCTTGCCTTCCGTTACCCATTCCTTGCCTTCCCTTGCATTGCATAGCCTTGCGTTGCCTAGCCTTAGCCTTTCCATTCCTTCCGTGCCTTCCGTTACCCTAGTCTTGCCTTGCCGTTCCTTGCCTTGTCCTTCCCTTGCTTGCCGAGCCTTCCGTTACCCTTGTCTTGCCTTGCCGTACCTTCCGTTACCCTTGCCTTGCCTCCCATTTCCTTAGCCTTGCGTGAGTTGTGTTGCCTTCACTTTGCATTGACTTGCGTTGCCTTTCCTCATCTTTGCATTGCCTTGCCGTACTTTGCCTTCCGTTACCCTTTCCTTGCCTTGCCGTAACATTTCCTAGCCTTGGGTTGCCTTGCCTTAGCCTTGCCTTGCCTTTCCGTGCATTGCCTTATCCTTCCCTTGTCTTACCGAGCCTTCCGTTACCGTTGTCTTGTTGTCTTGCCTTTCCGTGTCTACTGTTACCCTTGCCTTGCCTTGCCGTGCATTGCCCAGCCATGTGTTGTCTTGGCCTTGCCCTGACAAGGCCGTGCCGTGCCTTCCGTTACCCTTGGTTTTCTTGCTTTCCCTTCCCTTCCGTTACCATTTCCTTGCCTTGCCGTGCATTGCCTAGCCTTGCGTTGCCTTGCCTTAGCCTTGTCTTCCCTTGCCGTGCCTTGCCTTATCCTTCCGTTGCCTTGCCGTGCCTTCCGTTTAACTTCCCTTGCCTTGCTTTGCCTTGCCTTGCCTTGCCTTCCGTTACCCTTCCCTTGCCTTCCCGTGCATTGCCTAGCCTTGCGTTGCTTTGCCTGAGCCTTTCCTTGCCTTGCCCTGCCTTGCATTTTCCTTCCCTTGCCTTGCCGTCCCTTCCGTTACACTTGCCTTTCCTTGCTTTGCCTTACTTTGACTTGCCTTGCCTTCCTTTGAATTACCTTGCCTTGCCTTCCATTACCCCTTCCTGCCTTGCTTTGCCTTGCATTGCCATGCTTTCTGTTACCCTTTCCTTGCGTTGCCTTAACTTTGCGTTGAGTTGCGTTGCCTTGCCTTAGCCTTGCGTTGCCTTGCCTTGGGGTGCCTTCCGTTACCCTTGCCTTGCCTTGCTTTTCCGTGCCTTGCCTTGCCTTCCGTTACCCTTTCCTTGCCTTGCCTTAACTTTGCATTGCCTTGGGTTGCCTTGCCTTAAGCTTGCGTTGCCTTGCCGTGCCTTGCATTCCGTTACCCATTCCTTGCCTTGCCGTGCCTTCCTTACCGTTACCCTTGCCTTGCCTTGCCTTAACTTTGCGTTGCCTTGCGTTGCGTTCCGTTGCCTTAGCCTTGCCTTGCCATGCCGTTCCTTGCCTTCCGTTACCATTGTCTTGCCATGCATTCCGTTACACTTGCCTTGCCGTGCCTTGCCTTGTCGTTCACTTGCCTTGCCGTGCCTTCCCTCACCTTTACCTTGCCTTACCGTTCATTGCCCAGCCGTGTGTTGCCATGGCCTTGCCTTGACTTGCCGTGCCGTGCCTTCTGTTACCCTTCACTTTTATTGCTTTGACATCCCTTCCATTACCCTTTCCTTGCCTTGCCGTGCATTGCTTATCCTTGCGTTGTCGTGCCTTAGCCTTGACTCCCCTTGCCTTAGCCTTGCTTGTCTTGCCTTCCCTTAACCTGGCCTTGCATGGCATTGCCTTGCCTTAGCCTTGCCTTACGTTGCATTGCCTTTTCTTCTGTTACCCTTTCCTTGCCTTGCCGTATATTGCCCAGCCTTGCGTTGTCGTGCATTATCTTTGTCTCCCCTTGCCTTAACCTTGCTTGTCTTGCCTTCCATTAACCTGGCCTTGCATGGCATTGCCTTGCCATAGCCTTGCCTTAACTTGCCTTGCCTTGCTTTGCCTTGCCTTGCCTTGCCTTCCGTTACCCATCCCTTGCCTTGCCGTGCATTGCCTAGCCTTGCGTTGCCTTGTCTTAGCCTTTCCTTGCCTTGCCCTGCCTTGCCTTGTCCTTCCCATGCCTTGCCGTCCCTTCGGTTACCCTTGCCTTGCCTTGCTTTGCCTTGATTTGCCTTGACTTGCCTTGCTTTTCCTTGCCTTGCTTTCCGTTACCCTTCCCTTGCCTTGCTTTGCCTTCCATTGCCTTGCTTTCTGTTACCCTTTCCTTGCCTTGCCTTAACTTTGCGTTGACTTGGGTTTCCTTGCCTTAGCCTTGCATTGCCTTGCCGTTCCTTGCCTTCCGATACCCTGTCCTTGCCTTTCCGTGTCTTGCCTTCTGTTACCCTTTCCTTTCCTTGCCTTAACTTCGCGTTGCCTTGCGTTGCGTTCCGTTGTGTAAGCCTTGCCTTGCCTTGCCGTGCCTTGCCTTGCCTTGCCTTGCGTTACGCTTTCCTTGCCTTCCCGTGCCTTCCGTTACCCTTCCCTTGCCGTGCCTTAACTTCGGGTTGCCTTGCGTTGCATTGTGTTGTATAAGCCTTGCCTTGCCTTGCCGTGCCTTGCTTTGTCCTTCCCTTGCCTTGCTGTGCCTTCTGTTACCCTTTCCTTGCCTTGCTTTGCCTTGCATTGCCTTGCCTTCTGTTACCCTTTCATTGCCTTGCCGTGCATTGCCTCGCCTTGCGTTGTCGTGCTTTAGACTTGTCTTCCCTTTCCTTGCCGAGCCTTCCGTTACCCTTGTCTTGCCTTGTCGTGCCTTCCATTACCCTTGCCTTGCCTTGCCTCCCCTTGCCTTAGCCTTGCTTTGCTTGCCTTGCCTTAACTTTGCATTGCCTTGCGTTTCCTTTCCTCAGCGTTGCATTGCCTTGCCGTTCCTTTCTTTCCGTTACCCTTTCCTTGCCTTGCCGTGCATTGCCTAGCCTTGCGTTGTCGTGCCTTAGCCCTGACTCCCCTTGCCTTAGCCTTGCTTGTCTTGCCCTCCCTTAACCTGGCCTTGCATGGCATTGCCTTGCCTTACCTTGCCTTCTGTTACAATTTCCTTGCCTTGCCGTGCATTGCCTAGCTTTGCATTGTCGTGCATTAGCTTTGTCTCCCGTTGCCTTAGCCTTGCTTGTCTTGCCTTCCTTTAACCTGGCCTTGCATGGCATTGCCATGCCTTAGCCTTGCCTTACCTTGGCTTGCCGTGCCTTGTCCTTCCCTTGCCTTGCCGTACCTTCCGTTACCCTTGTCTTGCCTTGCCGTGGCTTCCTTTACCCTTGCCTTGCCTTGCATTGCCTTGCCGTACTTTGCCTTCCGTTACCCTTTCCTTGCCTTGCCGTAACATTTCCTAGCCTTGGGTTGCCTTGCCTTAGCCTTGCCTTGCCTTGCCGTGCCTTGCCTTGTCCTTCCCTTGCCTTGCCGAGCCTTCCGTTACCGTTGTCTTGCCTTTCCGTGTCTTCTGTTACCCTTGCCTTGCCTTGCCGTGCATTGCCCAGCCATGTGTTGCCTTGGCATTGCCTTGACTTGCCGTGCCGTGCCTTCCGTTACCCTTGCCTTTTCTTGCTTTCCCTTGCCTTCCGTTACCCTTTCCTTGCCTTGCCGTGCATTGCCTAGCCTTGCGTTGCCTTTCCTTAGCCTTGTCTTCCCTTGGCGTACCATGCCTAATCCTTCCGTTGCCTTGCCGTGCCTTCCGTTACACTTCCATTGCCTTGCTTTGCCTTGCCTTGCCTTCCGTTACCCTTCCCTTGCCTTGCCGTGCATTGCCTAGCCTTGCGTTGCTTTGCCTGAGCCTTTCCTTGCCTTGCCGTCCCTTCCGTTACACTTGCCTTTCCTTGCTTTGCCTTACTTTGACTTGCCTTACCTTCCTTTGAATTGCCTTGCCTTGCCTTCCATTACCCTTTCCTGCCTTGTTTTGCCTTGCATTGCCATTCTTTCTGTTACCCTTTCCTTGCCTTGCCTTTACTTTGCGTTGAGTTGCGTTGCCTTGCCTTAGCCTTGCGTTGCCTTGCCTTGGGGTGCCTTCCGTTACCCTTGCCTTGCCTTGCATTTCCGTGCCTTGCCTTGCCTTCCGTTACCCTTTCCTTGCCTTGCGTAAACTTTGCGTTGCCTTGCGTTGCCTTGCCTTAGGCTTGAGTTGCCTTGCCGTGCCTTGCATTCCGTTACCCTTGTCTTGCCTTGCCGTGCCTTCCTTACCGTTACCCTTGCCTTGCCTTGCGTTGCCTTGCCTTGCCTTGCCTTCTGTTAGCCTTTCCTTGCCTTGCCGTCCATTGCCTAACCTTTCGTTGTCGTGCCTTAGCCTTGCCTTGCCTTGCCTTGCCTTCCGTTACGCATTCCTTGCCTTCCCTTGCATTGCATAGCCTTGCGTTGCCTAGCCTTAGCCTTTCCATTCCTTGCCGTGCCTTCCGTTACCCTTTCCTTGCATTGCCGTTTAATGCCTAGCCTTGCGTTGCCTTGCCGAGCATTCCGTTACCCTAGTCGTGCCTTGCCGTTCCTTGCCTTGTCCTTCCCTTACTTCCCGAGCCTTCCGTTACCCTTGTCTTGCCTTGCCGTACATTCCGTTACCCTTGGCTTGCCTCCCATTGCCTTAGCCTTGCGTGGGTTGTGTTGCCTTCACTTTGCATTGACTTGCGTTGCCTTTCCTCATCTTTGCATTGCCTTGCCGTACTTTGCCTTCCGTTACCCTTTCCTTGCCTTGCCGTAACATTTCCTAGCCTTGGGTTGCCTTGCCTTAGCCTTGCCTTGCCTTGCCGTGCCTTGCCTTGTCCTTCCCTTGCCTTGCCGAGCCTTCCGTTACCGTTGTCTTGCCTTTCCGTGTCTTCTGTTACCCTTGCCTTGCCTTGCCGTGCATTGCCCAGCCATGTGTTGCCTTGGCATTGCCTTGACTTGCCGTGCCGTGCCTTCCGTTACCCTTGCCTTTTCTTGCTTTCCCTTGCCTTCCGTTACCCTTTCCTTGCCTTGCCGTGCATTGCCTAGCCTTGCGTTGCCTTTCCTTAGCCTTGTCTTCCCTTGCCGTACCTTGCCTTATCCTTCCTTTGCCTTGCCGTGCCTTCCGTTACACTTCCCTTGCCTTGCTTTGCCTTGCCTTGCCTTCCGTTACCCTTCCCTTGCCTTGCCGTGCATTGCCTAGCCTTGCGTTGCTTTGCCTGAGCCTTTCCTTGCCTTGCCGTCCCTTCCGTTACACTTGCCTTTCCTTGCTTTGCCTTACTTTGACTTGCCTTACCTTCCTTTGAATTGCCTTGCCTTGCCTTCCATTACCCTTTCCTGCCTTGTTTTGCCTTGCATTGCCATTCTTTCTGTTACCCTTTCCTTGCCTTGCCTTTACTTTGCGTTGAGTTGCGTTGCCTTGCCTTAGCCTTGCGTTGCCTTGCCTTGGGGTGCCTTCCGTTACCCTTGCCTTGCCTTGCTTTTCCGTGCCTTGCCTTGCCTTCCGTTACCCTTTCCTTGCCTTGCGTAAACTTTGCGTTGCCTTGCCTTAGGCTTGAGTTGCCTTGCCGTGCCTTGCATTCCGTTACCCTTGTCTTGCCTTGCCGTGCCTTCCTTACCGTTACCCTTGCCTTGCCTTGCGTTGCCTTGCCTTGCCTTGCCTTCTGTTAGCCTTTCCTTGCCTTGCCGTCCATTGCGTAACCTTGCGTTGTCGTGCCTTAGCCTTGCCTTGCCTTGCCTTGCTTTCCGTTACCCATTCCTTGCCTTCCCTTGCATTGCATAGCCTTGCGTTGCCTAGCCTTAGCCTTTCCATTCCTTGCCGTGCCTTCCGTTACCCTTTCCTTGCATTGCCGTTTAATGCTTAGCCTTGCGTTGCCTTGCCGAGCATTCCGTTACCCTAGTCTTGCCTTGCCGTTCCTGGCCTTGTCCTTCCCTTGCTTGCCGAGCCTTCCGTTACCCTTGTCTTGCCTTGCCGTACCTTCCGTTACCCTTGGCTTGCCTCCCATTGCCGTAGCCTTGCGTGGGTTGTGTTGCCTTCACTTTGCATTGACTTGCGTTGCCTTTCCTCATCTTTGCATTGCCTTGCCGTACTTTGCCTTCCGTTACCCTTTCCTTGCCTTGCCGTAACATTTCCTAGCATTCGGTTGCCTTGCCTTAGCCTTGCCTTGCCTTGCCGTGCCTTGCCTAGTCCTTACCTTGCCTTGCCGAGCCTTCCGTTACAGTTGTCTTGCCTTTCCGTGTCTTCTGTTACCCTTGCCTTGCCTTGCCGTGCATTGCCCAGCCATGTGTTGCCTTGGCATTGCCTTGACGTGCCGTGCCGTGCCTTCCGTTACCCTTGCCTTTTCTTGCTTTCCCTTCCCTTCCGTTACCCTTTCCTTGCCTTGCCGTGCATTGCCTAGCCTTGCGTTGCCTTTCCTTAGCCTTGTCTTCCCTTGCCATGCATTTGCCTTATCCTTCCGTTGCCTTGCCGTGCCTTCCGTTACACTTCCCTTGCCTTGCTTTGCCTTGCCTTGCCTTGCCTTCCGTTACCCTTCCCTTGCCTTGCCGTGCATTGCCTAGCCTTGCGTTGCTTTGCCTGAGCCTTTCCTTGCCTTGCCGTCCCTTCCGTTACACTTGCCTTTCCTTGCTTTGCCTTACTTTGACTTGCCTTGCCTTCCTTTGAATTGCCTTGCCTTGCCTTCCATTACCATTTCCTGCCTTGTTTTGCCTTGCATTGCCATGCTTTCTGTTACCCTTTCCTTGCCTTGCCTTAACTTTGCGTTGAGTTGCGTTGCCTTGCCTTAGCCTTGCGTTGCCTTGCCTTGGGGTGCCTTCCGTTACCCTTGCCTTAGCCTTGCTTTTCTTGCCCTCCCTTAACCTGGCCTTGCATGGCATTTCCTTGCCCTAGCCTTGCCTTACCTTGCCTTGCCTTGCCTTCTGTTACACTTTCCTTGCCCTACCGTGCATTGCCTAGCTTTGCATTGTCGTGCATTGTCTTTGTCTCCCGTTGCCTTAGCCTTGCTTGTCTTGCCTTCCTTTAACCTGGCCTTCCATGGCATTGCCATGCCTTAGCCTTCCCTTACCTTGGCTTGCCGTGCCTTGTCCTACCCTTGCCTTGCCGTACCTTCCGTTACCGTTGTCTTGCCTTGCCGTGCCTTCCTTTACCCTTGCCTTGCCTTGCGTTGCGTTGCTTGCCTTGCCTTCTGTTACCCTTTCCTTGCCTTGCCGTCCATTGCCTAGCCTTGCGTTGTCGTGCCTTAGCCTTGCCTTGCCTTGCCTTGCCTTCCGTTACCCATTCCTTGCCTTCCCTTGCATTGCATAGCCTTGCGTTGCCTAGCCTTAGCCTTTCCATTCCTTCCGTGCCTTCCGTTACCCTTTCCTTGCATTGCCGTTTAATGCCTAGCCTTGCGTTGCCTTGCCGAGCATTCCGTTACCCTAGTCTTGCCTTGCCGTTCCTTGCCTTGTCCTTCCCTTGCTTGCCGTACCTTCCGTTGCCCTTGCCTTGCCTCCCATTGCCTTAGCCTTGCGTGGGTTGTGTTGCCTTCACTTTGCATTGACTTGCATTGCCTTTCCTCATCTTTGCATTGCCTTGCCGTACTTTGCCATCCGTTACCCTTTCCTTCCCTTGCCGTAACATTTCCTAGCCTTGGGATGCCTTGCCTTAGCCTTGCCTTGCCTTGCCGTGCCTTGCCTTGTCCTTCCCTTGCCTTACCGAGCCTTCCGTTACCGTTGTCTTGCCTTTCCGTGTCTTCTGTTACCCTTGCCTTGCCTTGCCGTGCATTGCCCAGCCATGTGTTGCCTTGGCCTTGCCTTGACAAGGCCGTGCCGTGCCTTCCGTTACCCTTGCCTTTTCATGCTTTCCCTTCCCTTCCGATACCGTTTCCTTGCCTTGCCGTGCATTGCTTTTCCTTGCGTTGTCGTGCCTTAACCGTGACACCCCTTGCCTTTGCCTTGCTTGTCTTGCCTTCCCTTAACCTGGCCTTGCATGGCATTGCCTTGCCTTAGCCTTGCCTTACGTTGCATTGCCGTTTCTTCTGTTACCCTTTCCTTGCCTTGCCGTATATTGCCTAGCCTTGCGTTGTCGTGCATTATCTTTGTCTCCCCTTGCCTTAACCTTGCTTGTCTTGCCTTCCTTTAACATGGCCTTGCATGGCATTGCCTTACCATAGCCTTGCCTTAACTTGCCTTGCCTTGCCATGTCCCTCCCTTGCCTTGTCCTGTCTTCCGTTAACCTTGTCTAGCCTTCCCGTGCCTTCCTTTACCCTTGCCTTGCCTTGCTTTACCCTGCCTTGCCTTGCCTTCCGTTACCCTTTCCTTGCCTTGCCGTCCATTGCCTAACCTTGCTTTGTCGTGCATTAGCCTTGCCTTGCCTTGCCTTGCCTTCCGTTACCCATTCCTTGCCTTCCCTTGCATTGCATAGCCTTGCGTTGCCTAGCCTTAGCCTTTCCATTCCTTGCCGTGCCTTCAGTTACCCTTTCCTTGCATTGCCGTTTAATTCCTAGCCTTGCGTTGCCTTGCCGAGCATTCCGTTACCCTAGTCTTGCCTTGCCGTTCCTTGCCTTGTCCTTCCCTTGCTTGCCGAGCCTGCCGTTACCCTTGTCTTGCCTTGCTGTACCTTCCGTTACCCTTGGCTTGCCTCCCATTGCCTTAGCCTTGCGTGGGTTGTGTTGCCTTTACTTTGCATTGACTTGCGTTGCCTTTCCTCATCTTTGCATTGCCTTGCCGTACTTTGCCTTCCGTTACCCTTTCCTTGCCTTGCCGTAACATTTCCTAGCCTTGGGTTGCCTTGTCTTAGCCTTGCCTTGCCTTGCCGTGCCTTGCCTTGTCCTTCCCTTGCCTTGCCGAGCCTTCCGTTACAGTTGTCTTGCCTTTCCGTGTCTTCTGTTACCCTTGCCTTGCCTTGCCGTGCATTGCCCAGCCATGTGTTGCCTTGGCATTGCCTTGATGTGCCGTGCCGTGCCTTCCGTTACCCTTGCCTTTTCTTGCTTTCCCTTCCCTTCCGTTACCCTTTCCTTGCCTTGCCGTGCATTGCCTAGCCTTGCGTTGCCTTTCCTTAGCCTTGTCTTCCCTTGCCATGCATTTGCCTTATCCTTCCGTTGCCTTGCCGTGCCTTCCGTTACACTTCCCTTGCCTTGCTTTGCCTTGCCTTTCCTTGCCTTCCGTTGCCCTTCCCTTGCCTTGCCGTGCATTGCCTAGCCTTGCGTTGCTTTGCCTGAGCCTTTCCTTGCCTTGCCGTCCCTTCCGTTACACTTGCCTTTCCTTGCTTTGCCTTACTTTGACTTGCCTTGCCTTCCTTTGAATTGCCTTGCCTTGCCTTCCATTACCATTTCCTGCCTTGTTTTGCCTTGCATTGCCATGCTTTCTGTTACCCTTTCCTTGCCTTGCCTTAACTTTGCGTTGAGTTGCGTTGCCTTGCCTTAGCCTTGCGTTGCCTTGCCTTGGGGTGCCTTCCGTTACCCTTGCCTTAGCCTTGCTTGTCTTGCCCTCCCTTAACCTGGCCTTGCATGGCATTGCCTTGCCCTAGCCTTGCCTTACCTTGCCTTGCCTTGCCTTCTGTTACACTTTCCTTGCCCTACCGTGCATTGCCTAGCTTTGCATTGTCGTGCATTGGCTTTGTCTCCCGTTGCCTTAGCCTTGCTTGTCTTGCCTTCCTTTAACCTGGCCTTGCATGGCATTGCCATGCCTTAGCTTTCCCTTACCTTGGCTTGCCGTGCTTTGTCCTACCCTTGCCTTGCCGTACCTTCCGTTACCGTTGTCTTGCCTTGCCGTGCCTTCTTTTACCCTTGCCTTGCCTTGCGTTGCGTTGCTTGCCTTGCCTTCTGTTACCCTTTCCTTGCCTTGCCGTCCATTGCCTAGCCTTGCGTTGTCGTGCCTTAGCCTTGCCTTGCCTTGCCTTGCCTTCCGTTACCCATTCCTTGCCTTCCCTTGCCTTGCATAGCCTTGCGTTGCCTAGCCTTAGCCTTTCCATTCCTTCCGTGCCTTCCGTTACCCTTTCCTTGCATTGCCGTTTAATGCCTAGCCTTGCGTTGCCTTGCCGAGCATTCCGTTACCCTAGTCTTGCCTTGCCGTTCCTTGCCTTGTCCTTCCCTTGCTTGCCGTACCTTCCGTTGCCCTTGCCTTGCCTCCCATTGCCTTAGCCTTGCGTGGGTTGTGTTGCCTTCACTTTGCATTGACTTGCGTTGCCTTTCCTCATCTTTGCATTGCCTTGCCGTACTTTGCCTTCCGTTACCCTTTCCTTGCCTTGCCGTAACATTTCCTAGGCTTGGGTTGCCTTGCCTTAGCCTTGCCTTGCCTTGCCGTGCCTTGCCTTGTCCTTCCCTTGCCTTACCGAGCCTTCCGTTACCGTTGTCTTGCCTTTCCGTGTCTTCTGTTACCCTTGCCTTGCCTTGCCGTGCATTTAGCAGCCATGTGTTGCCTTGGACTTGCCTTGACAAGGCCGTGCCGTGCCTTCCGTTACCCTTGCCTTTTCTTGCTTTCTCTTCCCTTCCGATACCCTTTCCTTGCCTTGCCGTGCATTGCCTAGCCTTGCGTTGCTTTGCCTGAGCCTTTCCTTGACTTGCCCTGCCTTGCATTTTCCTTCCCTTGCCTTGCCGTCCCTTCCGTTACACTTGCCTTTCCTTGCTTTGCCTTACTTTGACTTGCCTTGCCTTCCTTTGAATTGCCTTGCCTTGCCTTCCATTACCCCTTCCTGCCTTGCTTTGCCTTGCATTGCCATGCTTTCTGTTACCCTTTCCTTGCGTTGCCTTAACTTTGCGTTGTGTTGCGTTGCCTTGCCTTAGCCTTGCGTTGCCTTGCCTTGGGTTGCCTTGCCTTAAGCTTGCGTTGCCTTGCCGTGCCTTGCATTCCGTTACCCATTCCTTGCCTTGCCGTGCCTTCCTTACCGTTACCCTTGCCTTGCCTTGCCTTAACTTTGCGTTGCCTTGCGTTGCGTTCCGTTGCCTTAGCCTTGCCTTGCCTTGACGTTCCTTGCCTTCCGTTACCATTGTCTTGCCATGCATTCCGTTACACTTGCCTTGCCGTGCCTTGCCTTGTCCTTCACTTGCCTTGCCGTGCCTTCCCTCACCTTTACCTTGCCTTACCGTTCATTGCCCAGCCGTGTGTTGCCATGGCCTTGCCTTGACTTGCCGTGCCGTGCCTTCTGTTACCCTTCACTTTTATTGCTTTGACATCCCTTCCTTTACCCTTTCCTTGCCTTGCCGTGCATTGCTTATCCTTGCGTTGTCGTGCCTTAGCCTTGAATCCCCTTGCCTTAGCCTTGTTTGCTTGCCTTCCCTTAACCTGGCCTTGCATGGCATTGCCTTGCCTTAGCCTTGCCTTACGTTGCATTGCCTTTTCTTCTGTTACCCTTTCCTTGCCTTGCCGTATATTGCCCAGCCTTGCGTTGTCGTGCATTATCTTTGTCTCCCCTTGCCTTAACCTTGCTTGTCTTGCCTTCCATTAACCTGGCCTTGCATTGCATTGCCTTGCCATAGCCTTGCCTTAACTTGCCTTGCCTTGCTTTGCCTTGCCTTGCCTTGCCTTCCGTTTCCCTTCCCTTGCCTTGCCGTGCATTGCCTAGCCTTGCGTTGCCTTGCCTTAGCCTTTCCTTGCCTTGCCCTGCCTTGCCTTGTCCTTCCCATGCCTTGCCGTCCCTTCGGTTACCCTTGCCTTGCCTTGCTTTGCCTTGATTTGACTTGACTTGCCTTGCTTTTCCTTGCCTTGCTTTCCGTTACCCTTTCCTTGCCTTGCTTTGCCTTCCATTGCCTTGCTTTCTGTTACCCTTTCCTTGCCTTGCCTTAACTTTGCGTTGACTTGGGTGTCCTTGCCTTAGCCTTGCATTGCCTTGCCGTGCCTTGCCTTCCGATACCCTTTCCTTGCCTTTCCGTGTCTTGCCTTCTGTTACCCTTTCGTTTCCTTGCCTTAACTTCGCGTTGCCTTGCGTTGCGTTGCGTTGTGTAAGCCTTGCCTTGCCTTGCCTTGCCTTGCGTTACGCTGTCCTTGCCTTCCCGTGCCTTCCGTTACCCTTCCCTTGCCGTGCCTTAACTTCGGGTTGCCTTGCGTTGCATTGCGTTGTATAAGCCTTGCCTTGCCTTGCCGTGCCTTGCTTTGTCCTTCCCTTGCCTTGCCATGCCTTCAGTTACCCTTGCCTTGCATTGCCTTGCCTTCTGTTACCCTTTCATTGCCTTGCCGTGCATTGCCTCGCCTTGCGTTGTCGTGCTTTAGACTTGTCTTCGCTTGCCTTGCCGAGCCTTCCGTTACCCTTGTCTTGCCTTGTCGTGCCTTCCATTACCCTTGCCTTGCCTTGCCTCCCCTTGCCTTAGCCTTGCTTTGCTTGCCTTGCCTTAACTTTGCATTGCCTTGCGTTTCCTTTCCTCAGCGTTGCATTGCCTTGCCGTTCCTTTCTTTCCGTTACCCTTTCCGTGCCTCGCCGTGCATTGCCTAGCCTTGCGTTGTCGTGCCTTAGCCCTGACTCCCCTTGCCTTAGCCTTGCTTGTCTTGCCCTCCCTTAACCTGGCCTTGCATGGCATTGCCTTGCCTTACCTTGCCTTCTGTTACCCTTTCCTTGCCTTGCCGTGCATTGCCTAGCTTTGCATTGTCGTGCATTAGCTTTGTCTCCCGTTGCCTTAGCCTTGCTTGTCTTGCCTTCCTTTAACCTGGCCTTGCATGGCATTGCCATGCCTTAGCCTTGCCTTACCTTGGCTTGCCGTGCCTTGTCCTTCCCTTGCCTTGCCGTACCTTCCGTTACACTTGTCTTGCCTTGCCGTGCCTTCCTTTACCCTTGCCTTGCCTTGCGGTGCCTTGCATTGCCTTGCCTTCTGTTACCGTTCCCTTGCCTTGCCGTCCATTGCCTAACCTTGCGTTGTCGTGCCTTAGCCTTGCCTTGCCTTGCCTTGCCTTCCGTTACCCATTCCTTGCCTTCCCTTGCATTGCATAGCCTTGCGTTGCCTAGCCTTAGCCTTTCCATTCCTTGCCGTGCCTTCCGTTACCCTTTCCTTGCATTGCCGTTTAATGCCTAGCCTTGCGTTGCCTTCCCGAGCATTCCGTTACCCTAGTCTTGCCTTGCCGTTCCTTGCCTTGTCCTTCCCTTGCTTGCCGAGCCTTCCGTTACCCTTGTCTTGCCTTGCCGTACCTCCGTTACCCTTGGCTTGCCTCCCATTGCCTTAGCCTTGCGTGGGTTGTGTTGCCTTCACTTTGCCTTGACTTGCGTTGCCTTTCCTCATCTTTGCATTGCTTTGCCGTACTTTGCCTTCCGTTACCCTTTCCTTGCCTTGCCGTAACATTTCCTAGCCTTGGGTTTCCTTGCCTTGCCTTGCCTTCCGTTACCGTTTGCTTGCCTTGCCGTGCATTGCCTAGCCTTTCGTTGCCTTGCCTTAGCCTTGCCTTGCCTTGCCGTGCCTTGCCTTGTCCTTCCCTTGCCTTGCCGAGCCTTCCGTTACCGTTGTCTTGCATTTCCGTGTCTTCTGTTACCCTTGCCTTGCCTTGCCGTGCATTGCCCAGCCATGTGTTGCCTTGGCATTGCCTTGACTTGCCGTGCCGTGCCTTCCGTTACCCTTGCCTTTTCTTGCTTTCCCTTGCCTTCCGTTACCCTTTCCTTGCCTTGCCGTGCATTGCCTAGCCTTGCGTTGCCTTTCCTTAGCCTTGTCTTCCCTTGCCGTACCTTGCCTTATCCTTCCGTTGCCTTGCCGTGCCTTCCGTTACACTTCCCTTGCCTTGCTTTGCCTTGCCTTGCCTTCCGTTACCCTTCCCTTGCCTTGCCGTGCATTGCCTAGCCTTGCGTTGCTTTGCCTGAGCCTTTCCTTGCCTTGCCGTCCCTTCCGTTACACTTGCCTTTCCTTGCTTTGCCTTACTTTGACTTGCCTTACCTTCCTTTGAATTGCCTTGCCTTGCCTTCCATTACCCTTTCCTGCCTTGTTTTGCCTTGCATTGCCATGCTTTCTGTTACCCTTTCCTTGCCTTGCCTTTACTTTGCGTTGAGTTGCGTTGCCTTGCCTTAGCCTTGCGTTGCCTTGCCTTGGGGTGCCTTCCGTTACCCTTGCCTTGCCTTGCTTTTCCGTGCCTTGCCTTGCCTTCCGTTACCCTTTCCTTGCCTTGCGTAAACTTTGCGTTGCCTTGCGTTGCCTTGCCTTAGGCTTGAGTTGCCTTGCTGTGCCTTGCATTCCGTTACCCTTGTCTTGCCTTGCCGTGCCTTCCTTACCGTTACCCTTGCCTTGCCTTGCGTTGCCTTGCCTTGCCTTGCCTTCTGTTAGCCTTTCCTTGCCTTGCCGTCCATTGCCTAACCTTGCGTTGTCGTGCGTTAGCCTTGCCTTGCCTTTCCTTGCCTTGCCTTCCGTTACCCATTCCTTGCCTTCCCTTGCATTGCATAGCCTTGCGTTGCCTAGCCTTAGCCTTTCCATTCCTTGCCGTGCCTTCCGTTACCCTTTCCTTGCATTGCCGTTTAATGCTTAGCCTTGCGTTGCCTTGCCGAGCATTCCGTTACCCTAGTCTTGCCTTGCCGTTCCTTGCCTTGTCCTTCCCTTGCTTGCCGAGCCTTCCGTTACCCTTGTCTTGCCTTGCCGTACCTTCAGTTACCCTTGGCTTGCCTCCCATTGCCGTAGCCTTGCGTGGGTTGTGTTGCCTTCACTTTGCATTGACTTGCGTTGCCTTTCCTCATCTTTGCATTGCCTTGCCGTACTTTGCCTTCCGTTACCCTTTCCTTGCTTTGCCGTAACATTTCCTAGCCTTCGGTTGCCTTGCCTTAGCCTTGCCTTGCCTTGCCGTGCCTTGCCTTGTCCTTCCCTTGCCTTGCCGAGCCTTCCGTTACCGTTGTCTTGCCTTTCCGTGTCTTCTGTTACCCTTGCCTTGCCTTGCCGTGCATTGCCTAGCCTTGCGTTGCCTTGCCTTAGCCTTGTCTTCCCTTGCTGTGCCTTGCCTTATCCTTCCGTTGCCTTGCCGTGCCTTCCGTTACACTTCCCTTGCCTTGCTTTGCCGTGCCTTGCCTTCCGTTACCCTTCCCTTGCCTTGCCGTGCATTGCCTAGCCTTGCGTTGCTTTGCCTGAGCCTTTCCTTGCCTTGCCGTCTCTTCCGTTACACTTGCCTTTCCTTGCTTTGCCTTACTTTGACTTGCCTTACCCTCCTTTGAATTGCCTTGCCTTGCCTTCCATTACCCTTTCCTGCCTTGTTTTGCCTTGCATTGCCATGCTTTCTGTTACCCTTTCCTTGCCTTGCCTTTACTTTGCGTTGAGTTGCGTTGCCTTGCCTTAGCCTTGCGTTGCCTTGCCTTGGTGTGCCTTCCGTTACCCTTGCCTTGCCTTGCTTTTCCGTGCCTTGCCTTGCCTTCCGTTACGCTTTCCTTGCCTTGAGTAAACTTTGTGTTGCCTTGCGTTGCCTTGCCTTAGGCTTGCGTTGCCCTGCCGTGCCTTGCATTCCGTTACCCATTCCTTGCCTTGCCGTGCCTTCCTTACCGTTACCCTTGCCTTGCCTTGCCTTAACTTTGCGTTGCCTTGCGTTGCGTTCCGTTGCCTTAGCCTTGCCTTGCCATGCCGTTCCTTGCCTTCCGTTACCATTGTCTTGCCATGCATTCCGTTACACTTGCCTTGCCGTGCCTTGCCTTGTCCCTCCCTTGCCTTGCCGTGTCTTCTGTTAACCTTGTCTAGCCTTCCCGTGCCTTCCTTTACCCTTGCCTTGCCTTGCTTTGCCCTGCCTTGCCTTGCCTTCCGTTACCCTTTCCTTGCCTTATCCGTGCATTGCCTAGCCTTGCATTGGCTTGCCTTAGCCTTGCCTTGCATTCAGTTACCCTTTCCTTGCATTGTCGTGCATTGCCTAGCCTTGCGTTGCCTTGCGGAGCCTTCCGTTACCCTTATCTTGCCTTCCCGTGCCTTGCCTTGTCCTTACCTTGCCTTGCCGAGCCCTCTGTTACTCTTGTCTTGCCTTGCCTCCCTTTGCCTTAGTCTTGCGTCGTTTGTGTTGCCTTCACTTTGCATTGCCTTGCGTTGTCTTTCCTCTTCTTTGCATTGCCTTGCAGTGCCTTGCCTTATGTTACCTTTCCTTGCCTTGCCGTACATTGCCTAGCCTTTTGTTGCCTTGCTTTAGCATTGCCTTGCCATGCCGTGCCTTGCCTTTTTCTTCCCTTGCGTTGCCGTGCCTTCCGTGATCCTTGTCTTGCCTTGCCGGGCCTTCCTTTACCCGTGCCTAGCCTTGCATTGCCTTGACTTAGCCTTGCCTTGCCGTGCCTTGCCTTGTCCTTCCCTTGCCTTGCCGTGCGTTCCGTTACACGTCCCTTGCCTTGCTTTGCCTTGCCTTGCCTTGCCTTCCGTTACCCTTCCCTTGCCTTGCCGTGCATTGCCTAGCCTTTCGTTGCCTTGCCTTAGCCTTTCCTTGCCTTGCCCTGCCTTGCCTTGTCCTGCCCATGCCTTACCGTCCCTTCGGTTACCCTTGCCTTGCCTTGCTTTGCCTTGATTTGACTTGACTTGCCTTGCTTTTCCTTGCCTTGCTTTCCGTTACCCTTTCCTTGCCTTGCTTTGCCTTCCATTGCCTTGCTTTCTGTTACCCTTTCCTTGCCTTGCCTTAACTTTGCGTTGACTTGGGTTTCCTTGCCTTACCCTTGCATTGCCTTGCCGTGCCTTACCTTCCGATACCCTTTCCTTGCCTTTCCGTGCCTTGCCTTCTGTTACCCTTTCCTTTCCTTTCCTTAACTTCGCGTTGCCTTGCGTTGCATTGCATTGTATAAGCCTTGCCTTGCCTTGCCGTGCCTTGCTTTGTCCTTCCCTTGCCTTGCCATGCCTTCATTTACCCTTGCCTTGCCTTGCTGTGCCTTCTGTTACCCTTTCCTTGCCTTGCTTTGCCTTGCATTGCCTTGCCTTCTGTTACCCTTTCATTGCCTTGCCGTGCATTGCCTCGCCTTGCGTTGTCGTGCTTTACACTTGTCTTCCCTTTCCTTGCCGAGCCTTCCGTTACCCTTGTCTTGCCTTGTCGTGCCTTCCATTACCCTTGCGTTGCCTTGCCTCCCCTTGCATTAGCCTTGCTTTGCTTGCCTTGCCTTAACTTGGCATTGCCTTGCGTTTCCTTTCCTCAGCGTTGCATTGCCTTGCCTTTCCTTTCTTTCCGTTACCCTTTCCTTGTCTTGCCGTGCATTGCCTAGCCTTGCGTTGTCGTGCCTTAGCCCTGACTCCCCTTGCCTTAGCCTTGCTTGTCTTGCCCTCCCTTAGCCTGGCCTTGCATGGCATTGCCTTGCCTTAGCCTTGCCTTACCTTGCCTTGCCTTGCCTTCTGTTACCCTTTCCTTGCCTTGCCGTGCATTGCCTAGCTTTGCATTGTAGTGCATTAGCTTTGTCTCCCGTTGCCTTAGCCTTGCTTGTCTTGCCTTCCTTTAACATGGCCTTGCATGGCATTGCATTACCATAGCCTTGCCTTAAATTGCCTTGCCTTGCCATGTCCCTCCCTTGCCTTGCCGTGTCTTCCGTTAACCTTGTCTAGCCTTCCCGTGCCTTCCTTTACCCTTGCCTTGCCTTGCTTTGCCCTGCCTTGCCTTGCCTTCCGTTACCCTTGCCTTGCCTTTCCGTGCATTGCCCAGCCATGTGTTGCCTTGGCATTGCCTTGACGTGCCGTGCCGTGCGTTCCGTTACCCTTGCCTTTTCTTGCTTTCCCTTCCCTTCCGTTACCCTTTCCTTGCCTTGCCGTGCATTGCCTAGCCTTGCGTTGCCTTTCCTTAGCCTTGTCTTCCCTTGCCATGCCTTGCCTTATCCTTCCGTTGCCTTGCCGTGCCTTCCGTTACACTTCCCTTGCCTTGCTTTGCCTTGCCTTGCCTTCCGTTACCCTTCCCTTGCCTTGCCGTGCATTGCCTAGCCTTGCGTTGCTTTGCCTGAGCCTTTCCTTGCCTT
The DNA here is from genome assembly GCF_037893015.1 of Macrotis lagotis. Taxonomy (NCBI): domain Eukaryota; kingdom Metazoa; phylum Chordata; class Mammalia; order Peramelemorphia; family Peramelidae; genus Macrotis; species Macrotis lagotis. Next base: position 420,603 of record NW_027421941.1, on the reverse strand, counting down.
GCCGTCCCTTCCGTTACACTTGCCTTTCCTTGCTTTGCCTTACTTTGACTTGCCTTGCCTTCCTTTGAATTGCATTGCCTTGCCTTCCATTACCATTTCCTGCCTTGTTTTGCCTTGCATTGCCATGCTTTCTGTTACCCTTTCCTTGCCTTGCCTTAACTTTGCGTTGAGTTGCGTTGCCTTGCCTTAGCCTTGCGTTGCCTTGCCTTGGGGTGCCTTCCGTTACCCTTGCCTTGCCTTGCTTTTCCTTGATTTGCCTTGCCTTCCGTTACCCTTTGCTTGCCTTGCCTTAACTTTGCATTGACTTGCGTTGCCTTGCCTTATCCTTGCTTTGCCTTGCCGTGCCTTACCTTCCGATACCGTTTCCTTGCATTTCCGTGCCTTGCCTTCTATTACCCTTTCCTTTCCTTGCCTTAACTTTGCGTTGCCTAGCGTTGCGTTGCGTTGTGTAAGCCTTGCCTTGCCTTGCCGTGCCTTGCCTTCCCTTGCCTTGTGTTACGCTTTCCTTGCCTTCCCGTGCCTTCCGTTACCCTTCCCTTGCCTTGCCGTGCATTGCCCAGCCATGTGTTGCATTGGCATTGCCTTGACTTGCCGTGACGTGCCTTCCGTTACCCTTGCCTTTTCTTGCTTTCCCTTCCCTTCCGTTACCCGTTCCTTGCCTTGCCGTGCATTGCCTAGCCTTGCGTTGCCTTGCCTTAGCCTTGTCTTCCCTTGTCGTGCCTTGCCTTATCCTTCCGTTGCCTTGCCGTGCCTTCCGTTACACTTCCCTTGCCTTGCTTTGCCTTGCCTTCCGTTACCCTTCCCTTGCCTGGCCGTGCATTGCCTAGCCTTGCGTTGCATTGCCTTAGCCTTTCCTTGCCTTGCCCTGCCTTGCATTTTCCTTCCCTTGCCTTGCCGTCCCTTCCGTTACACTTGCCTTTCCTTGCTTTGCCTTACTTTGACCTGCCTTGCCTTCCTTTGAATTGCCTTGCCTTGCCTTCCATTACCCTTTCCTGCCTTGCTTTGCCTTGCATTGCCATGCTTTCTGTTACCCTTTCCTTGCGTTGACTTAACTTTGCGTTGTGTTGCGTTGCCTTGCCTTAGCCTTGCGTTGCCTTGCCTTGGGGTGCCTTCCGTTACCCTTGCCTTGCCTTGCTTTTCCGTGCCTTGCCTTGCCTTCCGTTACCCTTTCCTTGCCTTGCCTTAACTTTGCGTTGCCTTGCGTTGCCTTGCCTTAAGCTTGCGTTGCCTTGCCATGCCTTGCATTCCGTTACCCATTCCTTGCCTTGCCATGCCATCCTTACCGTTACCCTGGCCTTGCCTTGCCTTAACTTTGCGTTGCCTTGCGTTGCGTTCCGTTGCCTTAGCCTTGCCTTGCCTTGCCGTTCCTTGCCTTCCGTTACCATTGTCTTGCCATGCATTCCGTTACACTTGCCTTGCCGTGCCTTGCCTTGTCCTTCACTTGCCTTGCCGTGCCTTCCCTCACCCTTACCTTGCCTTACCGTTCATTGCCCAGCCGTGTGTTGCCATGGCCTTGCCTTGACTTGCCGTGCCGTGCCTTCTGTTACCCTTGAATTTATTGCTTTGACATCCCTTCCATTACCCTTTCCTTGCCTTGCCGTGCATTGCTTATCCTTGCGTTGTCGTGCCTTAGCCTTGACTCTCCTTGCCTTAGCCTTGCTTATCTTGCCTTCCCTCAACCTGGCCTTGCATGGCATTGCCTTGCCTTAGCCTTGCCTTACGTTGCATTGCCTTTTCTTCTGTTACCCTTTCCTTGCCTTGCCGTATATTGCGAAGCCTTGCGTTGTCGTGCATTATCTTTGTCTCCCCTTGCCTTAACCTTGCTTGTCTTGCCTTCCATTAACCTGGCCTTGCATGGCATTGCCTTGCCATAGCCTTGCCTTAACTTGCCTTGCCTTGCTTTGCCTTGCCTTGCCTTGCCTTCCGTTACCCTTCCCTTGCCTTGCCGTGCATTGCCTAGCCTTGCGTTGCCTTTCCTTAGCCTTGTCTTCCCTTGCCGTACCTTGCCTTATCCTTCCGTTGCCTTGCCGTGCCTTCCGTTACACTTCCCTTGCCTTGCTTTGCCTTGCCTTGCCTTCCGTTACCCTTCCCTTGCCTTGCCGTGCATTGCCTAGCCTTGCGTTGCTTTGCCTGAGCCTTTCCTTGCCTTGCCGTCCCTTCCGTTACACTTGCCTTTCCTTGCTTTGCCTTACTTTGACTTGCCTTACCTTCCTTTGAATTGCCTTGCCTTGCCTTCCATTACCCTTTCCTGCCTTGTTTTGCCTTGCATTGCCATGCTTTCTGTTACCCTTTCCTTGCCTTGCCTTTACTTTGCGTTGAGTTGCGTTGCCTTGCCTTAGCCTTGCGTTGCCTTGCCTTGGGGTGCCTTCCGTTACCCTTGCCTTGCCTTGCTTTTCCGTGCCTTGCCTTGCCTTCCGTTACCCTTTCCTTGCCTTGCGTAAACTTTGCGTTGCCTTGCGTTGCCTTGCCTTAGGCTTGAGTTGCCTTGCTGTGCCTTGCATTCCGTTACCCTTGTCTTGCCTTGCCGTGCCTTCCTTACCGTTACCCTTGCCTTGCCTTGCGTTGCCTTGCCTTGCCTTGCCTTCTGTTAGCCTTTCCTTGCCTTGCCGTCCATTGCCTAACCTTGCGTTGTCGTGCCTTAGCCTTGCCTTGCCTTGCCTTGCCTTGCCTTCCGTTACCCATTCCTTGCCTTCCCTTGCATTGCATAGCCTTGCGTTGCCTAGCCTTAGCCTTTCCATTCCTTGCCGTGCCTTCCGTTACCCTTTCCTTGCATTGCCGTTTAATGCTTAGCCTTGCGTTGCCTTGCCGAGCATTCCGTTACCCTAGTCTTGCCTTGCCGTTCCTTGCCTTGTCCTTCCCTTGCTTGCCGAGCCTTCCGTTACCCTTGTCTTGCCTTGCCGTACCTTCCGTTACCCTTGGCTTGCCTCCCATTGCCGTAGCCTTGCGTGGGTTGTGTTGCCTTCACTTTGCAGTGACTTGCGTTGCCTTTCCTCATCTTTGCATTGCCTTGCCGTACTTTGCCTTCCGTTACCCTTTCCTTGCTTTGCCGTAACATTTCCTAGCCTTCGGTTGCCTTGCCTTAGCCTTGCCTTGCCTTGCCGTGCCTTGCCTTGTCCTTCCCTTGCCTTGCTGAGCCTTCCGTTACCGTTGTCTTGCCTTTCCGTGTCTTCTGTTACCCTTGCCTTGCCTTGCCGTGCATTGCCTAGCCTTGCGTTGCCTTGCCTTAGCCTTGCTTTTGCCGTGCCTTGCCTTGTCCTTCCCTTGCCTTGCCGTGCCTTCCGTTACACTTCCCTTGCCTTGCTTTGCCGTGCCTTGCCTTCCGTTACCCTTCCCTTGCCTTGCCGTGCATTGCCTAGCCTTGCGTTGCTTTGCCTGAGCCTTTCCTTGCCTTGCCGTCTCTTCCGTTACACTTGCCTTTCCTTGCTTTGCCTTACTTTGACTTGCCTTACCCTCCTTTGAATTGCCTTGCCTTGCCTTCCATTACCCTTTCCTGCCTTGTTTTGCCTTGCATTGCCATGCTTTCTGTTACCCTTTCCTTGCCTTGCCTTTACTTTGCGTTGAGTTGCGTTGCCTTGCCTTAGCCTTGCGTTGCCTTGCCTTGGTGTGCCTTCCGTTACCCTTGCCTTGCCTTGCTTTTCCGTGCCTTGCCTTGCCTTCCGTTACCCTTTCCTTGCCTTGAGTAAACTTTGCGTTGCCTTGCGTTGCCTTGCCTTAGGCTTGCGTTGCCCTGCCGTGCCTTGCATTCCGTTACCCATTCCTTGCCTTGCCGTGCCTTCCTTACCGTTACCCTTGCCTTGCCTTGCCTTAACTTTGCGTTGCCTTGCGTTGCGTTCCGTTGCCTTAGCCTTGCCTTGCCATGCCGTTCCTTGCCTTCCGTTACCATTGTCTTGCCATGCATTCCGTTACACTTGCCTTGCCGTGCCTTGCCTTGTCCCTCCCTTGCCTTGCCGTGTCTTCCGTTAACCTTGTCTAGCTTTCCCGTGCCTTCCTTTACCCTTGCCTTGCCTTGCTTTGCCCTGCCTTGCCTTGCCTTCCGTTACCCTTTCCTTGCCTTATCCGTGCATTGCCTAGCCTTGCATTGGCTTGCCTTAGCCTTGCCTTGCATTCAGTTACCCTTTCCTTGCATTGTCGTGCATTGCCTAGCCTTGCGTTGCCTTGCGGAGCCTTCCGTTACCCTTATCTTGCCTTCCCGTGCCTTGCCTTGTCCTTACCTTGCCTTGCCGAGCCCTCTGTTACTCTTGTCTTGCCTTGCCTCCCTTTGCCTTAGTCTTGCGTCGTTTGTGTTCCCTTCACTTTGCATTGCCTTGCGTTGTCTTTCCTCATCTTTGCATTGCCTTGCAGTGCCTTGCCTTATGTTACCTTTCCTTGCCTTGCCGTACATTGCCTAGCCTTTTGTTGCCTTGCTTTAGCATTGCCTTGCCATGCCGTGCCTTGCCTTTTTCTTCCCTTGCGTTGCCGTGCCTTCCGTGATCCTTGTCTTGCCTTGCCGGGCCTTCCTTTACCCGTGCCTAGCCTTGCATTGCCTTGACTTAGCCTTGCCTTGCCGTGCCTTGCCTTGTCCTTCCCTTGCCTTGCCGTGCGTTCCGTTACACGTCCCTTGCCTTGCTTTGCCTTGCCTTGCCTTGCCTTCCGTTACCCTTCCCTTGCCTTGCCGTGCATTGCCTAGCCTTTCGTTGCCTTGCCTTAGCCTTTCCTTGCCTTGCCCTGCCTTGCCTTGTCCTGCCCATGCCTTACCGTCCCTTCGGTTACCCTTGCCTTGCCTTGCTTTGCCTTGATTTGACTTGACTTGCCTGGCTTTTCCTTGCCTTGCTTTCCGTTACCCTTTCCTTGCCTTGCTTTGCCTTCCATTGCCTTGCTTTCTGTTACCCTTTCCTTGCCTTGCCTTAACTTTGCGTTGACTTGGGTTTCCTTGCCTTACCCTTGCATTGCCTTGCCGTGCCTTACCTTCCGATACCCTTTCCTTGCCTTGCCGTGCCTTGCCTTCTGTTACCCTTTCCTTTCCTTTCCTTAACTTCGCGTTGCCTTGCGTTGCATTGCATTGTATAAGCCTTGCCTTGCCTTGCTTTGTCCTTCCCTTGCCTTGCCATGCCTTCATTTACCCTTGCCTTGCCTTGCTGTGCCTTCTGTTACCCTTTCCTTGCCTTGCTTTGCCTTGCATTGCCTTGCCTTCTGTTACCCTTTCATTGCCTTGCCGTGCATTGCCTCGCCTTGCGTTGTCGTGCTTTACACTTGTCTTCCCTTTCCTTGCCGAGCCTTCCGTTACCCTTGTCTTGCCTTGTCGTGCCTTCCGTTACCCTTGCCTTGCCTTGCCTCCCCTTGCCTTAGCCTTGCTTTGCTTGCCTTGCCTTAACTTTGCATTGCCTTGCGTTTCCTTTCCTCAGCGTTGCATTGCCTTGCCGTTCCTTTCTTTCCGTTACCCTTTCCTTGTCTTGCCGTGCATTGCCTAGCCTTGCGTTGTCGTGCCTTAGCCCTGACTCCCCTTGCCTTAGCCTTGCTTGTCTTGCCCTCCCTTAACCTGGCCTTGCATGGCATTGCCTTGCCTTAGCCTTGCCTTACCTTGCCTTGCCTTGCCTTCTGTTACCCTTTCCTTGCCTTGCCGTGCATTGCCTAGCTTTGCATTGTAGTGCATTAGCTTTGTCTCCCGTTGCCTTAGCCTTGCTTGTCTTGCCTTCCTTTAACATGGCCTTGCATGGCATTGCCTTACCATAGCCTTGCCTTAACTTGCCTTGCCTTGCCATGTCCCTCCCTTGCCTTGCCGTGTCTTCCGTTAACCTTGTCTAGCCTTCCCGTGCCTTCCTTTACCCTTGCCTTGCCTTGCTTTGCCCTGCCTTGCCTTGCCTTCCGTTACCCTTGCCTTGCCTTGCCGTGCATTGCCCAGCCATGTGTTGCCTTGGCATTGCCTTGACGTGCCGTGCCGTGCGTTCCGTTACCCTTGCCTTTTCTTGCTTTCCCTTCCCTTCCGTTACCCTTTCCTTGCCTTGCCGTGCATTGCCTAGCCTTGCGTTGCCTTTCCTTAGCCTTGTCTTCCCTTGCCATGCCTTGCCTTATCCTTCCGTTGCCTTGCCGTGCCTTCCGTTACACTTCCCTTGCCTTGCTTTGCCTTGCCTTGCCTTGCCTTCCGTTACCCTTCCCTTGCCTTGCCGTGCATTGCCTAGCCTTGCGTTGCTTTGCCTGAGCCTTTCCTTGCCTTGCCGTCCCTTCCGTTACACTTGCCTTTCCTTGCTTTGCCTTACTTTGACTTGCCTTGCCTTCCTTTGAATTGCATTGCCTTGCCTTCCATTACCATTTCCTGCCTTGTTTTGCCTTGCATTGCCATGCTTTCTGTTACCCTTTCCTTGCCTTGCCTTAACTTTGCGTTGAGTTGCGTTGCCTTGCCTTAGCCTTGCGTTGCCTTGCCTTGGGGTGCCTTCCGTTACCCTTGCCTTGCCTTGCTTTTCCGTGCCTTGCCTTGCCTTCCGTTACCCTTTCCTTGCCTTGCCTTAACTTTGCGTTGACTTCGGTTTCCTTGCCTTATCCTTGCATTGCCTTGCCGTGCCTTACCTTCCGATACCGTTTCCTTGCATTTCCGTGCCTTGCCTTCTATTACCCTTTCCTTTCCTTGCCTTAACTTCGCGTTGCCTAGCGTTGCGTTGCGTTGTGTAAGCCTTGCCTTGCCTTGCCGTGCCTTGCCTTCCCTTGCCTTGTGTTACGCTTTCCTTGCCTTCCCGTGCCTTCCGTTACCCTTCCCTTGCCTTGCCGTGCATTGCCCAGCTATGTGTTGCATTGGCATTGCCTTGACTTGCCGTGCCGTGCCTTCCGTTACCCTTGCATTTTCTTGCTTTCCCTTCCCTTCCGTTACCCGTTCCTTGCCTTGCCGTGCATTGCCTAGCCTTGCGTTGCCTTGCCTTAGCCTTGTCTTCCCTTGTCGTGCCTTGCCTTATCCTTCCGTTGCCTTGCCGTGCCTTCCGTTACACTTCCCTTGCCTTGCTTTTCCTTGCCTTCCGTTACCCTTCCCTTGCCTTGCCGTGCATTGCCTAGCCTTGCGTTGCTTTGCCTGAGCCTTTCCTTGCCTTGCCCTGCCTTGCATTTTCCTTCCCTTGCCTTGCCGTCCCTTCCGTTACACTTGCCTTTCCTTGCTTTGCCTTACTTTGACTTGCCTTGCCTTCCTTTGAATTGCCTTGCCTTGCCTTCCATTACCCCTTCCTGCCTTGCTTTGCCTTGCATTGCCATGCTTTCTGTTACCCTTTCCTTGCGTTGACTTAACTTTGCGTTGTGTTGCGTTGCCTTGCCTTAGCCTTGCGTTGCCTTGCCTTGGGGTGCCTTCCGTTACCCTTGCCTTGCCTTGCTTTTCCGTGCCTTGCCTTGCCTTCCGTTACCCTTTCCTTGCCTTGCCTTAACTTTGCGTTGCCTTGCGTTGCCTTGCCTTAAGCTTGCGTTGCCTTGCCGTGCCTTGCATTCCGTTACCCATTCCTTGCCTTGCCATGCCTTCCTTACCGTTACCCTGGCCTTGCCTTGCCTTAACTTTGCGTTGCCTTGCGTTGCGTTCCGTTGCCTTAGCCTTGCCTTGCCTTGCCGTTCCTTGCCTTCCGTTACCATTGTCTTGCCATGCATTCCGTTACACTTGCCTTGCCGTGCCTTGCCTTGTCCTTCACTTGCCTTGCCGTGCCTTCCCTCACCCTTACCTTGCCTTACCGTTCATTGCCCAGCCGTGTGTTGCCATGGCCTTGCCTTGACTTGCCGTGCCGTGCCTTCTGTTACCCTTGAATTTATTGCTTTGACATCCCTTCCATTACCCTTTCCTTGCCTTGCCGTGCATTGCTTATCCTTGCGTTGTCGTGCCTTAGCCTTGACTCTCCTTGCCTTAGCCTTGCTTATCTTGCCTTCCCTCAACCTGGCCTTGCAGGGCATTGCCTTGCCTTAGCCTTGCCTTACGTTGCATTGCCTTTTCTTCTGTTACCCTTTCCTTGCCTTGCCGTATATTGCGAAGCCTTGCGTTGTCGTGCATTATCTTTGTCTCCCCTTGCCTTAACCTTGCTTGTCTTGCCTTCCATTAACCTGGCCTTGCATGGCATTGCCTTGCCATACCCTTGCCTTAACTTGCCTTGCCTTGCTTTGCCTTGCCTTGCCTTGCCTTCCGTTACCCTTCCCTTGCCTTGCCGTGCATTGCCTAGCCTTGCGTTGCCTTGTCTTAGCCTTTCCTTGCCTTGCCCTGCCTTGCCTTGTCCTTCCCATGCCTTGCCGTCCCTTCGGTTACCCTTGCCTTGCCTTGCTTTGCCTTGATTTGACTTGACTTGCCTTGCTTTTCCTTGCCTTGCTTTCCGTTACCCTTTCCTTGCCTTGCTTTGCCTTCCATTGCCTTGCTTTCTGTTACCCTTTCCTTGCCTTGCCTTAACTTTGCGTTGACTTGGGTTTCCTTGCCTTAGCCTTGCATTGCCTTGCCGTGCCTTGCCTTCCGATACCCTTTCCTTGCCTTTCCGTGTCTTGCCTTCTGTTACCCTTTCCTTTCCTTGCCTTAACTTCGCGTTGCCTTGCGTTGCGTTGCGTTGTGTAAGCCTTGCCTTGCCTTGCCGTGCCTTGCCTTGCCTTGCCTTGCGTTACGCTTTCCTTGCCTTCCCGTGCCTTCCGTTACCCTTCCCTTGCCGTGCCTTAACTTCGGGTTGCCTTGCGTTGCATTGCGTTGTATAAGCCTTGCCTTGCCTTGCCGTGCCTTGCTTTGTCCTTCCCTTGCCTTGCCATGCCTTCAGTTACCCTTGCCTTGCCTTGCTGTGCCTTCTGTTGCCTTGCCTTGCTGTGCCTTCTGATACCCTTTCATTGCCTTGCCGTGCATTGCCTCGCCTTGCGCTGTCGTGCTTTAGACTTGTCTTCCCTTTCCTTGCCGAGCCTTCCGTTACCCTTGTCTTGCCTGGTCGTGCCTTCCATTACCCTTGCCTTGCCTTGCCTCCCCTTGCCTTAGCCTTGCTTTGCTTGCCTTGCCTTAACTTTGCATTGCCTTGCGTTTCCTTTCCTCAGCGTTGCATTGCCTTGCCGTTCCTTTCTTTCCGTTACCCTTTCCTTGCCTTGCCGTGCATTGCCTAGCCTTGCGTTGTCGTGCCTTAGCCCTGACTCCCCTTCCCTTAGCCTTGCTTGACTTGCCCTCCCTTAACCTGGCCTTGCATGGCATTGCCTTGCCTTACCTTGCCTTCTGTTACCCTTTCCTTGCCTTGCCGTGCATTGCCTAGCTTTACATTGTCGTGCATAAGCTTTGTCTCCCGTTGCCTTAGCCTTGCTTGTCTTGCCTTCCTTTAACATGGCCTTGCATGGCATTGCCATGCCTTAGCCTTGCCTTACCTTGGTTTGCCGTACCTTGTCCTTCCCTTGCCTTGCCGTACCTTCCGTTACCCTTGTCTTGCCTTGCCGTGCCTTCCTTTACCCTTGCCTTGCCTTGCGTTGCCTTGCCTTCTGTTACCCTTTCCTTGCCTTGCCGTCCATTGCCTAACCTTGCGTTGTCGTGCCTTAGCCTTGCCTTGCCTTGCCTTGCCTTCCGTTACCCATTCCTTGCCTTCCCTTGCATTGCATAGCCTTGCGTTGCCTAGCCTTAGCCTTTCCATTCCTTGCCGTGCCTTCCGTTACCCTAGTCTTGCCTTGCCGTTCCTTGCCTTGTCCTTCCCTTGCTTGCCGAGCCTTCCGTTACCCTTGTCTTGCCTTGCCGTACCTTCCGTTACCCTTGGCTTGCCTCCCATTGCCTTAGCCTTGCGTGGGTTGTGTTGCCTTCACTTTGCCTTGACTTGCGTTGCCTTTCCTCATCTTTGCATTGCCTTGCCGTACTTTGCCTTCCGTTACCCTTTCGTTGCCTTGCCGTAACATTTCCTAGCCTTAGGTTGCCTTGCCTTGCCTTGCCGTGCCTTGCCTTGTCGTTCCCTTGCCTTGCTGACCCTTCCGTTACTGTTGTCTTGCCTTTCCGTGTCTTCTGTTACCCTTGCCTTGCCTTGCCGTGCATTGCCCAGCCATGTGTTCCCTTGGCCTTGCCTTGACAAGGCCGTGCCGTGCCTTCCGTTACCCTTGCCTTTTCTTGCTTTCCCTTCCCTTCCGTTACCCTTTCCTTGCCTTGCCGTGCATTGCCTAGCCTTGCGTTGCCTTGACTTAGCCTTATCTTCCCTTGCCGTGCCTTGCCTTATCCTTCCGTTGCCTTGCCGTGCCTTCCGTTACACTTCCATTGCCTTGCTTTGCCTTGCCTTGCCTTGCCTTCCGTTACCCTTCCCTTGCCTTGCCGTGCATTGCCTAGCCTTGCGTTGCTTTGCCTGAGCCTTTCCTTGCCTTGCCCTGCCTTGCCTTATCCTTCCGTTGCCTTGCCGTCCCTTCCGTTACACTTGCATTTCCTTGCTTTGCCTTACTTTGACTTGCCTTGCATTCCTTTGAATTGCCTTGCCTTGCCTTCCATTACCCCTTCCTGCCTTGCTTTGCCTTGCATTGCCATGCTTTCTGTTACCCTTTCCTTGAGTTGACTTAACTTTGCGTTGTGTTGCGTTGCCTTGCCTTAGCCTTGCGTTGCCTTGCCTTGGGGTGCCTTCCGTTACCCTTGCCTTGCCTTGCTTTTCCGTGCCTTGCCTTGCCTTCCGTTACCCTTTCCTTGCCTTGCCTTACCTTTGCGTTGACTTGGGTTTCCTTGCCTTACCCTTGCATTGCCTTGCCGTGCCTTACCTTCCGATACCCTTTCCTTGCCTTTCCGTGCCTTGCCTCCTGTTACCGTTTCCTTTCCTTGCCTTAACTTCGCGTTGCCTTGCGTTGCGTTGCGTTGTGTAAGCCTTGCCTTGCCTTGCCGTGCCTTGCCTTGCCTTGCCTTGTGTTACGCTTTCCTTGCCTTCCCGTGCCTTCCGTTACCCTTCCCTTGCCGTGCCTTAACTTCGGGTTGACTTGCGTTGCATTGCGTTGTATAAGCCTTGCCTTGCCTTGCCGTGCCTTGCTTTGTCCTTCCCTTGCCTTGCCATGCCTTCAGTTACCCTTGCCTTGCCTTGCTGTGCCTTCTGTTACCCTTTCCTTGCCTTGCTTTGCCTTGCATTGCCTTGCCTTCTGTTACCCTTTGTTTGCCTTGCCGTGCATTGCCTCGCCTTGCGTTGTCGTGCTTTACACTTGTCTTCCCTTTCCTTGCCGAGCCTTCCGTTACCCTTGTCTTGCCTTGTCGTGCCTTCCGTTACACTTGCCTTGCCTTGCCTCCCCTTGCCTTAGCCTTGCTTTGCTTGCCTTGCCTTAACTTTGCATTGCCTTGCGTTTCCTTTCCTCAGCGTTGCATTGCCTTGCCGTTCCTTTCTTTCCGTTACATTTTCCTTGTCTTGCCGTGCATTGCCTAGCCTTGCGTTGTCGTGCCTTAGCCCTGACTGCCCTTGCCTTAGCCTTGCTTATCTTGCCCTCCCTTAACCTGGCCTTGCATGGCATTGCCTTGCCTTAGCCTTGCCTTACCTTCCCTTGCCTTGCCTTCTGTTACCCTTTCCTTGCCTTGCCGTGCATTGCCTAGCTTTGCATTGTCGTGCATTAGCTTTGTCTCCCGTTGCCTTAGCCTTGCTTGTCTTGCCTTCCTTTAACCTGGCCTTGCATGGCATTGCCATGCCTTAGCCTTCCCTTACCTTGGCTTGCCGTGCCTTGTCCTTCCCTTGCCTTGCCGTACCTTCCGTTACCCTTCTCTTGCCTTGCCGTGCCTTCCTTTACCCTTGACTTGCCTTGCGTTGCGTTGCTTGCCTTGCCTTCTGTTACCCTTTCCTTGCCTTGCCGTCCATTGCCTAGCCTTGCGTTGTCGTGCCTTAGCCTTGCCTTGCCTTGCCTTGCCTTCCGTTACCCATTCCTTTCCTTCCCTTGCATTGCATAGCCTTGCGTTGCCTAGCCTTAGCCTTTCCATTCCTTCCGTGCCTTCCGTTACCCTTTCCTTGCATTGCCGTTTAATGCCTAGCCTTGCGTTGCCTTGCCGAGCATTCCGTTACCCTAGTCTTGCCTTGCCGTTCCTTGCCTTGTCCTTCTCTTGCTTGCTGAGCCTTCCGTTACCCTTGTCTTGCCTTGCCGTGCCTTCCGTTACCCTTGGCTTGCCTCCCATTGCCTTAGCCTTGCGTGGGTTGTGTTGCCTTCACTTTGCATTGACTTGCGTTGCCTTTCCTCATCTTTGCATTGCCTTGCCGTACTTTGCCTTCCGTTACCCTTTCCTTGCCTTGCCGTAACATTTCCTAGCCTTGGGTTGCCTTGCCTTAGCCTTGCCTTGCCTTGCCGTGCCTTGCCTTGTCCTTCCCTTGCCTTCCCGAGCCTTCCGTTACCGTTGTCTTGCCTTTTCGTGTCTTCTGTTACCCTTGCCTTGCCTTGCCGTGCATTGCCCAGCCATGTGTTGCCTTGGCCTTGACTTGACAAGGCCGTGCCGTGCCTTCTGTTACCCTTGCCTTTTCTTGCTTTCCCTTCCCTTCCGTTACCCTTTCCTTGCCTTGCCGTGCATTGCCTAGCCTTGCGTTGCCTTGCCTTACCCTTGTCTTCCCTTGCCGTGCCTTGCCTTATCCTTCCGTTGCCTTGCCGTGCCTTCCGTTACACTTCCCTTGCCTTGCTTTGCCTTGCCTTGCCTTGCCTTCCGTTACCCTTCCCTTGCCTTGCCGTGCATTGCCTAGCCTTGCGTTGCTTTGCCTGAGCCTTTCCTTGCCTTGCCCTGCCTTGCATTTTCCTTCCCTTGCCTTGCCATCCCTTCCGTTACACTTGCCTTTCCTTGCTTTGCCTTACTTTGACTTGCCTTGCATTCCTTTGAATTGCCTTGCCTTGCCTTCCATTACCCCTTCCTGCCTTGCTTTGCCTTGCATTGCCATGCTTTCTGTTACCCTTTCCTTGCGTTGACTTAACTTTGCGTTGTGTTGCTTTGCCTTGCCTAGCCTTGCGTTGCCTTGCCTTGGGGTGCCTTCCGTTACCCTTGCCTTGCCTTGCTTTTCCGTGCCTTGCCTTGCCTTCCGTTACCCTTTCCTTGCCTTGCCTTAACTTTCCGTTGCCTTGCGTTGCCTTGCCTTAAGCTTGCGTTGCCTTGCCGTGCCTTGCATTCCGTTACCCATTCCTTGCCTTGCCGTGCCTTCCTTACCGTTACCCTTGCCTTGCCTTGCCTTAACTTTGCGTTGCCTTGCGTTGCGTTCCGTTGCCTTAGCCTTGCCTTGCCTTGCCGTTCCTTGCCTTCCGTTACCATTGTCTTGCTATGCATTCCGTTACACTTGCCTTGCCGTGCCTTGCCTTGTCCTTCACTTGCCTTGCCGTGCCTTCCCTCACCCTTACCTTCCCTTACCGTTCATTGCCCAGCCGTTTGTTGCCATGGCCTTGCCTTGACTTGCCGTGCCGTGCCTTCTGTTACCCTTGAATTTATTGCTTTGACATCCCTTCCATTACCCTTTCCTTGCCTTGCCGTGCATTGCTTATCCTTGCGTTGTCGTGCCTTAGCCTTGACTCTCCTTGCCTTAGCCTTGCTTATCTTGCCTTCCCTCAACCTGGCCTTGCATGGCATTGCCTTGCCTTAGCCTTGCCTTTCGTTGCATTGCCTTTTCTTCTGTTACCCTTTCCTTGCCTTGCCGTATATTGCGAAGCCTTGCGTTGTCGTGCATTATCTTTGTCTCCCCTTGCCTTAACCTTGCTTGTCTTGCCTTCCATTAACCTGGCCTTGCATGGCATTGCCTTGCCATGGCCTTGCCTTAACTTGCCTTGCCTTGCTTTGCCTTGCCTTGCCTTGCCTTCCGTTACCCTTCCCTTGCCTTGCCGTGCATTGCCTAGCCTTGCGTTGCCTTGTCTTAGCCTTTCCTTGCCTTGCCCTGCCTTGCCTTGTCCTTCCCATGCCTTGCCGTCCCTTCGGTTACCCTTGCCTTGCCTTGCTTTGCCTTGATTTGACTTGACTTTCCTTGCTTTTCCTTGCCTTGCTTTCCGTTACCCTTTCCTTGCCTTGCTTTGCCTTCCATTGCCTTGCTTTCTGTTACCCTTTCCTTGCCTTGCCTTAACTTTGCGTTGACTTGGGTTTCCTTGCCTTAGCCTTGCATTGCCTTCCCGTGCCTTGCCTTCCGATACCCTTTCCTTGCCTTTCCGTGTCTTGCCTTCTGTTACCCTTTCCTTTCCTTGCCTTAACTTCGCGTTGCCTTGCGTTGCGCTGCGTTGTGTAAGCCTTGCCTTGCCTTGCCGTGCCTTGCCTTGCCTTACCTTGCGTTACGCTTTCCTTGCCTTCCCGTGCCTTCCGTTACCCTTCTCTTGCCGTGCCTTAACTTCGGGTTGCCTTGCGTTGCATTGCGTTGTATAAGCCTTGCCTTGCCTTGCCGTGCCTTGCTTTGTCCTTCCCTTGCCTTGCCATGCCTTCAGTTACCCTTGCCTTGCCTTGCTGTGCCTTCTGTTACCCTTTCCTTGCCTTGCTTTGCCTTGCATTGCCTTGCCTTCTGTTACCCTTTCATTGCCTTGCCGTGCATTGCCTCGCCTTGCGTTGTCGTGCTTTAGACTTGTCTTCCCTTTCCTTGCCGAGCCTTCCGTTACCCTTGTCTTGCCTGGTCGTGCCTTCCATTACCCTTGCCTTGCCTTGCCTCCCCTTGCCTTAGCCTTGCTTTGCTTGCCTTGCCTTAACTTTGCATTGCCTTGCGTTTCCTTTCCTCAGCGTTGCATTGCCTTGCCGTTCCTTTCTTTCCGTTACCCTTTCCTTGCCTTGCCGTGCATTGCCTAGCCTTGCGTTGTCGTGCCTTAGCCCTGACTCCCCTTGCCTTAGCCTTGCTTGTCTTGCCCTCCCTTAACCTGGCCTTGCATGGCATTGCCTTGCCTTACCTTGCCTTCTGTTACCCTTTCCTTGCCTTGCCGTGCATTGCCTAGCTTTGCATTGTCGTGCATTACCTTTGTCTCCCGTTGCCTTAGCCTTGCTTGTCTTGCCTTCCTTTAACCTGGCCTTGCATGGCATTGCCATGCCTTAGCCTTGCCTTACCTTGACTTGCCGTCCCTTGTCCTTCCCTTGCCTTGCCGTTCCTTCCGTTACCCTTGGCTTGCCTTGCCGTGCCTTCATTTACCCTTGCCTTGCCTTGCTTTGCCTTGCCTTGCCTTGCCTTCTGTTACCCTTTCCTTGCCTTGCCGTCCATTGCCTAACCTTGCGTTGTCGTTCCTTAGCCTTGCCTTGCCTTGCCTTGCCTTCCGTTACCCATTCCTTGCCTTCCCTTGCATTGCATAGCCTTGCGTTGCCTTGTCTTAGCCTTTCCTTGCCTTGCCTTGCCTTGCCTTGTCCTTCCCATGCCTTGCCGTCCCTTCGGTTACCCTTGCCTTGCCTTGCTTTGCCTTGATTTGACTTGACTTAACTTGCTTTTCCTTGCCTTGCTTTCCGTTACCCTTTCCTTGCCTTGCCTTAACATTTCCTAGCCTTGGGTTGCCTTGCCTTGCCTTGCCGTGCCTTGCCTTGTCCTTCCCTTGCTTGCCGAGCCTTCCGTTACCCTTGTCTTGCCTTGCCGTACCTTCCGTTACCCTTGGCTTGCCGCCCATTGCCTTAGCCTTGCGTGGGTTGTGTTGCCTTCACCTTGCCTTGACTTGCGTTGCCTTTCCTCATCTTTGAATTGCCTTGCCGTACTTTGCCTTCCGTTACCCTTTCCTTGCCTTGCCTTAACATTTCCTAGCCTTGGGTTGCCTTGCCTTGCCTTGCCGTGCCTTGCCTTGTCCTTCCCTTGCCTTGCCGAGCCTTCCGTTACCGTTGTCTTGCCTTTCCGTGTCTTCTGTTACCCTTGCCTTGCCTTGCCGTGCATTGCCCAGCCATGTGTTGCCTTGGCCTTGCCTTGACAAGGCCGTGCCGTGCCTTCCGTTACCCTTGCCTTTTCTTGCTTTCCCTTCCCTTCCGTTACCCTTTCCTTGCCTTGCCGTGCATTGCCTAGCCTTGCATTGCCTTGCCTTAGCCTTGTCTTCCCTTGCCGTGCCTTGCCTTATCCTTCCGTTGCCTTGCCGTGCCTTCCATTACACTTCCCTTGCCTTGCTTTGCCTTGCCTTGCCTTGCCTTCCGTTACCCTTCCCTTGCCTTGCCGTGCATTGCCTAGCCTTGCGTTGCCTTGCCTTAGCGTTGTTTTCCCTTGCCGTGCCTTTCCTTAGCCTTGCGTTGTCTTGCCTTGGGGTGCCTTCCGTTACCCTTGCCTTGCCTTGCTTTTCCGTGCCTTGCCTTGCCTTCCGTTACCCTTTCCTTGCCTTGCCTTAACTTTGCGTTGACTTGGGTTTCCTTGCCTTACCCTTGCATTGCCTTGCCGTGCCTTACGTTCCGATACCCTTTCCTTGCCTTTCCGTGCCTTCCCTTCTGTTACCCTTTCCTTTCCTTGCCTTAACTTCGCGTTGCCTTGCATTGCGTTGCGTTTTGTAAGCCTTGCCTTGCCTTGCCGTGCCTTGCCTTGCCTTGCCTTTTGTTACGCTTTCCTTGCCTTCCCGTGCCTTCCGTTACCCTTCCCTTGCCGTGCCTTAACTTCCGGTTGACTTGCGTTGCATTGCGTTGTATAAGCCTTGCCTTGCCTTGCCGTGCCTTGCTTTTTCCTTCCCTTGCCTTGCCATGCCTTCAGATACCCTTGCCTTGCCTTGCTGTGCCTTCTGTTACCCTTTCCTTGCCTTGCTTTGCCTTGCATTGCCTTGCCTTCTGTTACCCTTTCATTGCCTTGCCGTGCACTGCCTCGCCTTGCGTTGTCGTGCTTTACACTTGTCTTCCCTTTCCTTGCCGAGCCTTCCGTTACCCTTGTCTTGCCTTGTCGTGCCTTCCGTTACCCTTGCCTTGCCTTGCCTCCCCTTGCCTTAGCCTTGCTTTGCTTGCCTTCCTTAACTTTGCATTGCCTTGCGTTTCCTTTCCTCAGCGTTGCATTGCCTTGCCGTTCCTTTCTTTCCTTTACCCTTTCCTTGTCTTGCCGTGCATTGCCTAGCCTTGCGTTGTCGTGCCTTAGCCCTGACTCCCCTTGCCTTAGCCTTGCTTGTCTTGCCCTCCCTTAACCTGGCCTTGCATGGCATTGCCATGCCTTAGCCTTCCCTTACCTTGGCTTGCCGTGCCTTTTCCTTCCCTTGCTTTGCCGTACCTTCCGTTACCCTTGTCTTGCCTTGCCGTGCCTTCCTTTACCCTTGCTTTGCCTTGCGTTGCGTTTCTTGCCTTGCCTTCTCTTACCCTTTCCTTGCCTTGCCGTCCATTGCCTAGCCTTGCGTTGTCGTGCCTTAGCCTTGCCTTGCCTTGCCTTGCCTTCCGTTACCCATTCCTTGCGTTCCCTTGCATTGCATAGCCTTGCGTTGCCTAGCCTTAGCCTTTCCATTCCTTCCGTGCCTTTCGTTACCCTTTCCTTGCATTGCCGTTTAATGCCTAGCCTTGCGTTGCCTTGCCGAGCATTCTGTTACCCTAGTCTTGCCTTGCCGTTCCTTGCCTTGTCCTTCCCTTGCTTGCCGAGCCTTCCGTTACCCTTTTCTTGCCTTGCCGTACCTTCCGTTACCCTTTCCTTGCCTCCCATTGCCTTAGCCTTGCGTGGGTTGTGTTGCCTTCACTTTGCATTGACTTGCGTTGCCTTTCCTCATCTTTGCATTGCCTTGCCGTACTTTGCCTTCCGTTACCCTTTCCTTGCATTGCCGTAACATTTCCTAGCCTTGGGTTGCCTTGCCTTAGCCTTGCCTTGCCTTGCCGTGCCTTGCCTTGTCCTTCCCTTGCTTTACCGAGCCTTCCGTTACCGTTGTCTTGCCTTTCCGTGTCTTCTGTTACCCTTGCCTTGCCTTGCCGTGCATTGCCCAGCCATGTGTTGCCTTGGCCTTGCCTTGACAAGGCCGTGCCGTGCCTTCCGTTACCCTTGCCTTTTCTTGCTTTCCCTTCCCTTCCGTTACCCTTTCCTTGCCTTGCCGTGCATTGCCTAGCCTTGCGTTGCCTTGCCTTAGCCTTGTCTTCCCTTGCCGTGCCTTGCCTTATCCTTCCGTTGCCTTGCCGTGCCTTCCGTTACACTTTCCTTGCCTTGCTTTGCCTTGCCTTGCCTTGCCTTCCGATACCCTTCCCTTGCCTTGCCGTGCATTGCCTAGCCTTGCGTTGCTTTGCCTGAGCCTTTCCTTGCCTTGCCGTCCCTTCCGTTACACTTGCCTTTCCTTGCTTTGCCTTACTTTGACTTGCCTTGCCTTCCTTTGAATTGCATTGCCTTGCCTTCCATTACCATTTCCTGCCTTGTTTTGCCTTGCATTGCCATGCTTTCTGTTACCCTTTCCTTGCCTTGCCTTAACTTTGCGTTGAGTTGCGTTGCCTTGCCTTAGCCTTGCGTTGCCTTGCCTTGGGGTGCCTTCCGTTACCCTTGCCTTGCCTTGCTTTTCCGTGCCTTGCCTTGCCTTCCGTTACCCTTTCCTTGCCTTGCCTTAACTTTGCGTTGACTTGGGTTTCCTTGCCTTATCCTTGCATTGCCTTGCCGTGCCTTACCTTCCGATACCGTTTCCTTGCATTTCCGTGCCTTGCCTTCTATTACCCTTTCCTTTCCTTGCCTTAACTTCGCGTTGCCTAGCGTTGCGTTGCGTTGTGTAAGCCTTGCCTTGCCTTGCCGTGCCTTGCCTTCCCTTGCCTTGTGTTACGCTTTCCTTGCCTTCCCGTGCCTTCCGTTACCCTTCCCTTGCCTTGCCGTGCATTGCCCAGCCATGTGTTGCCTTGGCATTGCCTTGACTTGCCGTGCCGTGCCTTCCGTTACCCTTGCCTTTTCTTGCTTTCCCTTCCCTTCCGTTACCCGTTCCTTGCCTTGCCGTGCATTGCCTAGCCTTGCGTTGCCTTGCCTTAGCCTTGTCTTCCCTTGTCGTGCCTTGCCTTATCCTCCCGTTGCCTTGCCGTGCCTTCCGTTACACTTCCCTTGCCTTGCTTTTCCTTGCCTTCCGTTACCCTTCCCTTGCCTTGCCGTGCTTTGCCTAGCCTTGCGTTGCTTTACCTGAGCCTTTCCTTGCCTTGCCCTGCCTTGCATTTTCCTTCCCTTGCCTTGCCGTCCCTTCCGTTACACTTGCCTTTCCTTGCTTTGCCTTACTTTGACTTGCCTTGCCTTCCTTTGAATTGCCTTGCCTTGCCTTCCATTACCCATTCCTGCCTTGCTTTGCCTTGCATTGCCATGCTTTCTGTTACCCTTTCCTTGCGTTGACTTAACTTTGCGTTGTGTTGCGTTGCCTTGCCTTAGCCTTGCGTTGCCTTGCCTTGGGGTGCCTTCCGTTACCCTTGCCTTGCCTTGCTTTTCCGTGCCTTGCCTTGCCTTCCGTTACCCTTTCCTTGCCTTGCCTTAACTTTGCGTTGCCTTGCGTTGCCTTGCCTTAAGCTTGCGTTGCCTTGCCGTGCCTTGCATTCCGTTACCCATTCCTTGCCTTGCCATGCCTTCCTTACCGTTACCCTGGCCTTGCCTTGCCTTAACTTTGCGTTGCCTTGCGTTGCGTTCCGTTGCCTTAGCCTTGCCTTGCCTTGCCGTTCCTTGCCTTCCGTTACCATTGTCTTGCCATGCATTCCGTTACACTTGCCTTGCCGTGCCTTGCCTTGTCCTTCACTTGCCTTGCCGTGCCTTCCCTCACCCTTACCTTGCCTTACCGTTCATTGCCCAGCCGTGTGTTGCCATGGCCTTGCCTTGACTTGCCGTGCCGTGCCTTCTGTTACCCTTGAATTTATTGCTTTGACATCCCTTCCATTACCCTTTCCTTGCCTTGCCGTGCATTGCTTATCCTTGCGTTGTCGTGCCTTAGCCTTGACTCTCCTTGCCTTAGCCTTGCTTATCTTGCCTTCCCTCAACCTGGCCTTGCATGGCATTGCCTTGCCTTAGCCTTGCCTTACGTTGCATTGCCTTTTCTTCTGTTACACTTTCCTTGCCTTGCCGTATATTGCGAAGCCTTGCGTTGTCGTGCATTATCTTTGTCTCCCCTTGCCTTAACCTTGCTTGTCTTGCCTTCCATTAACCTGGCCTTGCATGGCATTGCCTTGCCATACCCTTGCCTTAACTTGCCTTGCCTTGCTTTGCCTTGCCTTGCCTTGCCTTCCGTTACCCTTCCCTTGCCTTGCCGTGCATTGCCTAGCCTTGCGTTGCCTTGTCTTAGCCTTTCCTTGCCTTGCCCTGCCTTGCCTTGTCCTTCCCATGCCTTGCCGTCCCTTCGGTTACCCTTGCCTTGCCTTGCTTTGCCTTGATTTGACTTGACTTGCCTTGCTTTTCCTTGCCTTGCTTTCCGTTACCCTTTCCTTGCCTTGCTTTGCCTTCCATTGCCTTGCTTTCTGTTACCCTTTCCTTGCCTTGCCTTAACTTTGCGTTGACTTGGGTTTCCTTGCCTTAGCCTTGCATTGCCTTGCCGTGCCTTGCCTTCCGATACCCTTTCCTTGCCTTTCCGTGTCTTGCCTTCTGTTACCCTTTCCTTTCCTTGCCTTAACTTCGCGTTGCCTTGCGTTGCGTTGCGTTGTGTAAGCCTTGCCTTGCCTTGCCGTGCCTTGCCTTGCCTTGCCTTGCGTTACCCTTTCCTTGCCTTGCCGTGCATTGCCTAGCCTTGCGTTGTCGTGCCTTAGCCCTGACTCCCCTTCCCTTAGCCTTGCTTGACTTGCCCTCCCTTAACCTGGCCTTGCATGGCATTGCCTTGCCTTACCTTGCCTTCTGTTACCCTTTCCTTGCCTTGCCGTGCATTGCCTAGCTTTGCATTGTCGTGCATTAGCTTTGTCTCCCGTTGCCTTAGCCTTGCTTGTCTTGCCTTCCTTTAACCTGGCCTTGCATGGCATTGCCATGCCTTAGCCTTGCCTTACCTTGGCTTGCCGTGCCTTGTCCTTCCCTTGCCTTGCCGTACCTTCCGTTACCCTTGTCTTGCCTTGCCGTGCCTTCCTTTACCCTTGCCTTGCCTTGCGTTGCCTTGCCTTCTGTTACCCTTTCCTTGCCTTGCCGTCCATTGCCTAACCTTGCGTTGTCGTGCCTTAGCCTTGCCTTCCCTTGCCTTGCCTTCCGTTACCCATTCCTTGCCTTCCCTTGCATTGCATAGCCTTTCGTTGCCTAGCCTTAGCCTTTCCATTCCTTGCCGTGCCTTCCGTTACCCTAGTCTTGCCTTGCCGTTCCTTGCCTTGTCCTTCCCTTGCTTGCCGAGCCTTCCGTTACCCTTGTCTTGCCTTGCCGTACCTTCCGTTACCCTTGGCTTGCCTCCCATTGCCTTAGCCTTGCGTGGGTTGTGTTGCCTTCACTTTGCCTTGACTTGCGTTGCCTTTCCTCATCTTTGCATTGCCTTGCCGTACTTTGCCTTCCGTTACCCTTTCCTTGCCTTGCCGTAACATTTCCTAGCCTTGGGTTGCCTTGCCTTGCCTTGCCGTGCCTTGCCTTGTCCTTCCCTTGCCTTGCCGAGCCTTCCGTTACCGTTGTCTTGCCTTTCCGTGTCTTCTGTTACCCTTGCCTTGCCTTGCCGTGCATTGCCCAGCCATGTGTTCCCTTGGCCTTGCCTTGACAAGGCCGTGCCGTGCCTTCCGTTACCCTTGCCTTTTCTTGCTTTCCCTTCCCTTCCGTTACCCTTTCCTTGCCTTGCCGTGCATTGCCTAGCCTTGCGTTGCCTTGACTTAGCCTTATCTTCCCTTGCCGTGCCTTGCCTTATCCTTCCGTTGCCTTGCCGTGCCTTCCGTTACACTTCCATTGCCTTGCTTTGCCTTGCCTTGCCTTGCCTTCCGTTACCCTTCCCTTGCCTTGCCGTGCATTGCCTAGCCTTGCGTTGCTTTGCCTGAGCCTTTCCTTGCCTTGCCCTGCCTTGCCTTATCCTTCCGTTGCCTTGCCGTCCCTTCCGTTACACTTGCATTTCCTTGCTTTGCCTTACTTTGACTTGCCTTGCATTCCTTTGAATTGCCTTGCCTTGCCTTCCATTACCCCTTCCTGCCTTGCTTTGCCTTGCATTGCCATGCTTTCTGTTACCCTTTCCTTGAGTTGACTTAACTTTGCGTTGTGTTGCGTTGCCTTGCCTTAGCCTTGCGTTGCCTTGCCTTGGGGTGCCTTCCGTTACCCTTGCCTTGCCTTGCTTTTCCGTGCCTTGCCTTGCCTTCCGTTACCCTTTCCTTGCCTTGCCTTACCTTTGCGTTGACTTGGGTTTCCTTGCCTTACCCTTGCATTGCCTTGCCGTGCCTTACCTTCCGATACCCTTTCCTTGCCTTTCCGTGCCTTGCCTTCTGTTACCGTTTCCTTTCCTTGCCTTAACTTCGCGTTGCCTTGCGTTGCGTTGCGTTGTGTAAGCCTTGCCTTGCCTTGCCGTGCCTTGCCTTGCCTTGCCTTGTGTTACGCTTTCCTTGCCTTCCCGTGCCTTCCGTTACCCTTCCCTTGCCGTGCCTTAACTTCGGGTTGACTTGCGTTGCATTGCGTTGTATAAGCCTTGCCTTGCCTTGCCGTGCCTTGCTTTGTCCTTCCCTTGCCTTGCCATGCCTTCAGTTACCCTTGCCTTGCCTTGCTGTGCCTTCTGTTACCCTTTCCTTGCCTTGCTTTGCCTTGCATTGCCTTGCCTTCTGTTACCCTTTGTTTGCCTTGCCGTGCATTGCCTCGCCTTGCGTTGTCGTGCTTTACACTTGTCTTCCCTTTCCTTGCCGAGCCTTCCGTTACCCTTGTCTTGCCTTGTCGTGCCTTCCGTTACACTTGCCTTGCCTTGCCTCCCCTTGCCTTAGCCTTGCTTTGCTTGCCTTGCCTTAACTTTGCATTGCCTTGCGTTTCCTTTCCTCAGCGTTGCATTGCCTTGCCGTTCCTTTCTTTCCGTTACATTTTCCTTGTCTTGCCGTGCATTGCCTAGCCTTGCGTTGTCGTGCCTTAGCCCTGACTGCCCTTGCCTTAGCCTTGCTTATCTTGCCCTCCCTTAACCTGGCCTTGCATGGCATTGCCTTGCCTTAGCCTTGCCTTACCTTCCCTTGCCTTGCCTTCTGTTACCCTTTCCTTGCCTTGCCGTGCATTGCCTAGCTTTGCATTGTCGTGCATTAGCTTTGTCTCCCGTTGCCTTAGCCTTGCTTGTCTTGCCTTCCTTTAACCTGGCCTTGCATGGCATTGCCATGCCTTAGCCTTCCCTTACCTTGGCTTGCCGTGCCTTGTCCTTCCCTTGCCTTGCCGTACCTTCCGTTACCCTTCTCTTGCCTTGCCGTGCCTTCCTTTACCCTTGACTTGCCTTGCGTTGCGTTGCTTGCCTTGCCTTCTGTTACCCTTTCCTTGCCTTGCCGTCCATTGCCTAGCCTTGCGTTGTCGTGCCTTAGCCTTGCCTTGCCTTGCCTTGCCTTCCGTTACCCATTCCTTGCCTTCCCTTGCATTGCATAGCCTTGCGTTGCCTAGCCTTAGCCTTTCCATTCCTTCCGTGCCTTCCGTTACCCTTTCCTTGCATTGCCGTTTAATGCCTAGCCTTGCGTTGCCTTGCCGAGCATTCCGTTACCCTAGTCTTGCCTTGCCGTTCCTTGCCTTGTCCTTCTCTTGCTTGCTGAGCCTTCCGTTACCCTTGTCTTGCCTTGCCGTGCCTTCCGTTACCCTTGGCTTGCCTCCCATTGCCTTAGCCTTGCGTGGGTTGTGTTGCCTTCACTTTGCATTGACTTGCGTTGCCTTTCCTCATCTTTGCATTGCCTTGCCGTACTTTGCCTTCCGTTACCCTTTCCTTGCCTTGCCGTAACATTTCCTAGCCTTGGGTTGCCTTGCCTTAGCCTTGCCTTGCCTTGCCGTGCCTTGCCTTGTCCTTCCCTTGCCTTCCCGAGCCTTCCGTTACCGTTGTCTTGCCTTTTCGTGTCTTCTGTTACCCTTGCCTTGCCTTGCGGTGCATTGCCCAGCCATGTGTTGCCTTGGCCTTGACTTGACAAGGCCGTGCCGTGCCTTCTGTTACCCTTGCCTTTTCTTGCTTTCCCGTCCCTTCCGTTACCCTTTCCTTGCCTTGCCGTGCATTGCCTAGCCTTGCGTTGCCTTGCCTTACCCTTGTCTTCCCTTGCCGTGCCTTGCCTTATCCTTCCGTTGCCTTGCCGTGCCTTCCGTTACACTTCCCTTGCCTTGCTTTGCCTTGCCTTGCCTTGCCTTCCGTTACCCTTCCCTTGCCTTGCCGTGCATTGCCTAGCCTTGCGTTGCTTTGCCTGAGCCTTTCCTTGCCTTGCCCTGCCTTGCATTTTCCTTCCCTTGCCTTGCCGTCCCTTCCGTTACACTTGCCTTTCCTTGCTTTGCCTTACTTTGACTTGCCTTGCATTCCTTTGAATTGCCTTGCCTTGCCTTCCATTACCCCTTCCTGCCTTGCTTTGCCTTGCATTGCCATGCTTTCTGTTACCCTTTCCTTGCGTTGACTTAACTTTGCGTTGTGTTGCTTTGCCTTGCCTAGCCTTGCGTTGCCTTGCCTTGGGGTGCCTTCCGTTACCCTTGCCTTGCCTTGCTTTTCCGTGCCTTGCCTTGCCTTCCGTTACCCTTTCCTTGCCTTGCCTTAACTTTCCGTTGCCTTGCGTTGCCTTGCCTTAAGCTTGCGTTGCCTTGCCGTGCCTTGCATTCCGTTACCCATTCCTTGCCTTGCCGTGCCTTCCTTACCGTTACCCTTGCCTTGCCTTGCCTTAACTTTGCGTTGCCTTGCGTTGCGTTCCGTTGCCTTAGCCTTGCCTTGCCTTGCCGTTCCTTGCCTTCCGTTACCATTGTCTTGCCATGCATTCCGTTACACTTGCCTTGCCGTGCCTTGCCTTGTCCTTCACTTGCCTTGCCGTGCCTTCCCTCACCCTTACCTTGCCTTACCGTTCATTGCCCAGCCGTGTGTTGCCATGGCCTTGCCTTGACTTGCCGTGCCGTGCCTTCTGTTACCCTTGAATTTATTGCTTTGACATCCCTTCCATTACCCTTTCCTTGCCTTGCCGTAACATTTCCTAGCCTTGGGTTGCCTTGCCTTGCCTTGCCGTGCCTTGCCTTGTCCTTCCCTTGCCTTGCCGAGCCTTCCGTTACCGTTGTCTTGCCTTTCCGTGTCTTCTGTTACCCTTGCCTTGCCTTGCCGTGCATTGCCCAGCCATGTGTTGCCTTGGCCTTGCCTTGACAAGGCCGTGCCGTGCCTTCCGTTACCCTTGCCTTTTCTTGCTTTCCCTTCCCTTCCGTTACCCTTTCCTTGCCTTGCCGTGCATTGCCTAGCCTTGCGTTGCCTTGCCTTAGCCTTGTCTTCCCTTGCCGTGCCTTGCCTTATCCTTCCGTTGCCTTGCCGTGCCTTCCGTTACACTTCCCTTGCCTTGCTTTGCCTTGCCTTGCCTTGCCTTCCGTTACCCTTCCCTTGCCTTGCCGTGCATTGCCTAGCCTTGCGTTGCCTTGCCTTAGCCTTGTCTTCCCTTGCCGTGCCTTGCCTTAGCCTTGCGTTGCCTTGCCTTGGGGTGCCTTCCGTTACCCTTGCCTTGCCTTGCTTTTCCGTGCCTTGCCTTGCCTTCCGTTACCCTTTCCTTGCCTTGCCTTAACTTTGCGTTGACTTGGGTTTCCTTGCCTTACCCTTGCATTGCCTTGCCGTGCCTTACGTTCCGATACCCTTTCCTTGCCTTTCCGTGCCTTGCCTTCTGTTACCCTTTCCTTTCCTTGCCTTAACTTCGCGTTGCCTTGCGTTGCGTTGCGTTGTGTAAGCCTTGCCTTGCCTTGCCGTGCCTTGCCTTGCCTTGCCTTTTGTTACGCTTTCCTTGCCTTCCCGTGCCTTCCGTTACCCTTCCCTTGCCGTGCCTTTACTTCGGGTTGACTTGCGTTGCATTGCGTTGTATAAGCCTTGCCTTGCCTTGCCGTGCCTTGCTTTGTCCTTCCCTTGCCTTGCCATGCCTTCAGTTACCTTTGCCATGCCTTGCTGTGCCTTCTGTTACCCTTTCCTTGCCTTGCTTTGCCTTGCATTGCCTTGCCTTCTGTTACCCTTTCATTGCCTTGCCGTGCACTGCCTCGCCTTGCGTTGTCGTGCTTTACACTTGTCTTCCCTTTCCTTGCCGAGCCTTCCGTTACCCTTGTCTTGCCTTGTCGTGCCTTCCGTTACCCTTGCCTTGCCTTGCCTCCCCTTGCCTTAGCCTTGCTTTGCTTGCCTTCCTTAACTTTGCATTGCCTTGCGTTTCCTTTCCTCAGCGTTGCATTGCCTTGCCGTTCCTTTCTTTCCTTTACCCTTTCCTTGTCTTGCCGTGCATTGCCTAGCCTTGCGTTGTCGTGCCTTAGCCCTGACTCCCCTTGCCTTAGCCTTGCTTGTCTTGCCCTCCCTTAACCTGGCCTTGCATGGCATTGCCATGCCTTAGCCTTCCCTTACCTTGGCTTGCCGTGCCTTTTCCTTCCCTTGCTTTGCCGTACCTTCCGTTACCCTTGTCTTGCCTTGCCGTGCCTTCCTTTACCCTTGCTTTGCCTTGCGTTGCGTTTCTTGCCTTGCCTTCTCTTACCCTTTCCTTGCCTTGCCGTCCATTGCCTAGCCTTGCGTTGTCGTGCCTTAGCCTTGCCTTGCCTTGCCTTGCCTTCCGTTACCCATTCCTTGCGTTCCCTTGCATTGCATAGCCTTGCGTTGCCTAGCCTTAGCCTTTCCATTCCTTCCGTGCCTTTCGTTACCCTTTCCTTGCATTGCCGTTTAATGCCTAGCCTTGCGTTGCCTTGCCGAGCATTCTGTTACCCTAGTCTTGCCTTGCCGTTCCTTGCCTTGTCCTTCCCTTGCTTGCCGAGCCTTCCGTTACCCTTTTCTTGCCTTGCCGTACCTTCCGTTACCCTTTCCTTGCCTCCCATTGCCTTAGCCTTGCGTGGGTTGTGTTGCCTTCACTTTGCATTGACTTGCGTTGCCTTTCCTCATCTTTGCATTGCCTTGCCGTACTTTGCCTTCCGTTACCCTTTCCTTGCATTGCCGTAACATTTCCTAGCCTTGGGTTGCCTTGCCTTAGCCTTGCCTTGCCTTGCCGTGCCTTGCCTTGTCCTTCCCTTGCTTTACCGAGCCTTCCGTTACCGTTGTCTTGCCTTTCCGTGTCTTCTGTTACCCTTGCCTTGCCTTGCCGTGCATTGCCCAGCCATGTGTTGCCTTGGCCTTGCCTTGACAAGGCCGTGCCGTGCCTTCCGTTACCCTTGCCTTTTCTTGCTTTCCCTTCCCTTCCGTTACCCTTTCCTTGCCTTGCCGTGCATTGCCTAGCCTTGCGTTGCCTTGCCTTAGCCTTGTCTTCCCTTGCCGTGCCTTGCCTTATCCTTCCGTTGCCTTGCCGTGCCTTCCGTTACACTTTCCTTGCCTTGCTTTGCCTTGCCTTGCCTTGCCTTCCGATACCCTTCCCTTGCCTTGCCGTGCATTGCCTAGCCTTGCGTTGCTTTGCCTGAGCCTTTCCTTGCCTTGCCGTCCCTTCCGTTACACTTGCCTTTCCTTGCTTTGCCTTACTTTGACTTGCCTTGCCTTCCTTTGAATTGCATTGCCTTGCCTTCCATTACCATTTCCTGCCTTGTTTTGCCTTGCATTGCCATGCTTTCTGTTACCCTTTCCTTGCCTTGCCTTAACTTTGCGTTGAGTTGCGTTGCCTTGCCTTAGCCTTGCGTTGCCTTGCCTTGGGGTGCCTTCCGTTACCCTTGCCTTGCCTTGCTTTTCCGTGCCTTGCCTTGCCTTCCGTTACCCTTTCCTTGCCTTGCCTTAACTTTGCGTTGACTTGGGTTTCCTTGCCTTATCCTTGCATTGCCTTGACGTGCCTTACCTTCCGATACCGTTTCCTTGCATTTCCGTGCCTTGCCTTCTATTACCCTTTCCTTTCCTTGCCTTAACTTCGCGTTGCCTAGCGTTGCGTTGCGTTCTGTAAGCCTTGCCTTGCCGTGCCTTGCCTTCCCTTGCCTTGTGTTACGCTTTCCTTGCCTTCCCGTGCCTTCCGTTACCCTTCCCTTGCCTTGCCGTGCATTGCCCAGCTATGTGTTGCATTGGCATTGCCTTGACTTGCCGTGCCGTGCCTTCCGTTACCCTTGCCTTTTCTTGCTTTCCCTTCCCTTCCGTTACCCGTTCCTTGCCTTGCCGTGCATTGCCTAGCCTTGCGTTGCCTTGCCTTAGCCTTGTCTTCCCTTGTCGTGCCTTGCCTTATCCTCCCGTTGCCTTGCCGTGCCTTCCGTTACACTTCCCTTGCCTTGCTTTGCCTTGCCTTCCGTTACCCTTCCCTTGCCTTGCCGTGCATTGCCTAGCCTTGCGTTGCTTTGCCTGAGCCTTTCCTTGCCTTGCCCTGCCTTGCATTTTCCTTCCCTTGCCTTGCCGTCCCTTCCGTTACACTTGCCTTTCCTTGCTTTGCCTTACTTTGACTTGCCTTGCCTTCCTTTGAATTGCCTTGCCTTGCCTTCCATTACCCATTCCTGCCTTGCTTTGCCTTGCATTGCCATGCTTTCTGTTACCCTTTCCTTGCGTTGACTTAACTTTGCGTTGTGTTGCGTTGCCTTGCCTTAGCCTTGCGTTGCCTTGCCTTGGGGTGCCTTCCGTTACCCTTGCCTTGCCTTGCTTTTCCGTGCCTTGCCTTGCCTTCCGTTACCCTTTCCTTGCCTTGCCTTAACTTTGCGTTGCCTTGCGTTGCCTTGCCTTAAGCTTGCGTTGCCTTGCCGTGCCTTGCATTCCGTTACCCATTCCTTGCCTTGCCATGCCTTCCTTACCGTTACCCTGGCCTTGCCTTGCCTTAACTTTGCGTTGCCTTGCGTTGCGTTCCGTTGCCTTAGCATTGCCTTGCCTTGCCGTTCCTTGCCTTCCGTTACCATTGTCTTGCCATGCATTCCGTTACACTTGCCTTGCCGTGCCTTGCCTTACGCTTTACTTGCCTTGCCGTGCCTTCCCTCACCCTTACCTTGCCTTACCGTTCATTGCCCAGCCGTGTGTTGCCATGGCCTTGCCTTGACTTGCCGTGCCGTGCCTTCTGTTACCCTTGAATTTATTGCTTTGACATCCCTTCCATTACCCTTTCCTTGCCTTGCCGTGCATTGCTTATCCTTGCGTTGTCGTGCCTTAGCCTTGACTCTCCTTGCCTTAGCCTTGCTTATCTTGCCTTCCCTCAACCTGGCCTTGCAGGGCATTGCCTTGCCTTAGCCTTGCCTTACGTTGCATTGCCTTTTCTTCTGTTACACTTTCCTGGCCTTGCCGTATATTGCGAAGCCTTGCGTTGTCGTGCATTATCTTTGTCTCCCCTTGCCTTAACCTTGCTTGTCTTGCCTTCCATTAACCTGGCCTTGCATGGCATTGCCTTGCCATACCCTTGCCTTAACTTGCCTTGCCTTGCTTTGCCTTGCCTTGCCTTGCCTTCCGTTACCCGTCCCTTGCCTTGCCGTGCATTGCCTAGCCTTGCGTTGCCTTGCCTTAGCCTTTCCTTGCCTTGCCCTGCCTTGCCTTGTCCTTCCCATGCCTTGCCGTCCCTTCGGTTACCCTTGCCTTGCCTTGCTTTGCCTTGATTTGACTTGACTTGCCTTGCTTTTCCTTGCCTTGCTTTCCGTTACCCTTTCCTTGCCTTGCTTTGCCTTCCTTTGCCTTGCTTTCTGTTACCCTTTCCTTGCCTTGCCTTAACTTTGCGTTGACTTGGGTTTCCTTGCCTTAGCCTTGCATTGCCTTGCCGTGCCTTGCCTTCCGATACCCTTTCCTTGCCTTTCCGTGTCTTGCCTTCTGTTACCCTTTCCTTTCCTTGCCTTAACTTCGCGTTGCCTTGCGTTGCGTTGCGTTGTGTAAGCCTTGCCTTGCCTTGCCGTGCCTTGCCTTGCCTTGCCTTCTGTTACCCTTTCCTTGCCTTGCCGTGCATTGCCTAGCTTTGCATTGTCGTGCCTTAGCCCTGACTCCCCTTGCCTTAGCCTTGCTTGTCTTGCCCTCCCTTAACCTGGCCTTGCATGGCATTGCCTTGCCTTACCTTGCCTTCTGTTACCCTTTCCTTGCCTTGCCGTGCATTGCCTAGCTTTACATTGTCGTGCATAAGCTTTGTCTCCCGTTGCCTTAGCCTTGCTTGTCTTGCCTTCCTTTAACCTGGCCTTGCATGGCATTGCCTTGCCTTAGCCTTGCCTTACCTTGGCTTGCCGTGCCTTATCCTTCCCTTGCCTTGCCGTACCTTCCGTTACCCTTGTCTTGCCTTGCCGTGCCTTCCTTTACCCTTGCCTTGCCTTGCGTTGCCTTGCCTTCCTTGCCTTCTGTTACCCTTTCCTTGCCTTGCCGTCCATTGCCTAACCTTGCGTTGTCGTGCCTTAGCCTTGCCTTCCCTTGCCTTGCCTTCCGTTACCCATTCCTTGCCTTCCCTTGCATTGCATAGCCTTTCGTTGCCTAGCCTTAGCCTTTCCATTCCTTGCCGTGCCTTCCGTTACCCTAGTCTTGCCTTGCCGTTCCTTGCCTTGTCCTTCCCTTGCTTGCCGAGCCTTCCGTTACCCTTGTCTTGCCTTGCCGTACCTTCCGTTACCCTTGGCTTGCCTCCCATTGCCTTAGCCTTGCGTGGGTTGTCTTGCCTTCACTTTGCCTTGACTTGCGTTGCCTTTCCTCATCTTTGCATTGCCTTGCCGTACTTTGCCTTCCGTTACCCTTTCCTTGCCTTGCCGTAACATTTCCTAGCCTTGGGTTGCCTTGCCTTGCCTTGCCGTGCCTTGCCTTGTCCTTCCCTTGCCTTGCCGAGCCTTCCGTTACCGTTGTCTTGCCTTTCCGTGTCTTCTGTTACCCTTGCCTTGCCTTGCCGTGCATTGCCCAGCCATGTGTTGCCTTGGCCTTGCCTTGACAAGGCCGTGCCGTGCCTTCCGTTACCCTTGCCTTTTCTTGCTTTCCCTTCCCTTCCGTTACCCTTTCCTTGCCTTGCCGTGCATTGCCTAGCCTTGCGTTGCCTTGCCTTAGCCTTATCTTCCCTTGCCGTGCCTTGCCTTATCCTTCCGTTGCCTTGCCGTGCCTTCCGTTACACTTCCATTGCCTTGCTTTGCCTTGCCTTGCCTTGCCTTCCGTTACCCTTTCCTTGCCTTGCCGTGCATTTCCTAGCCTTGCGTTGCTTTGCCTGAGCCTTTCCTTGCCTTGCCCTGCCTTGCCTTATCCTTCCGTTGCCTTGCCGTCCCTTCCGTTACACTTGCATTTCCTTGCTTTGCCTTACTTTGACTTGCCTTGCCTTCCTTTGAATTGCCTTGCCTTGCCTTCCATTACCCCTTCCTGCCTTGCTTTGCCTTGCATTGCCATGCTTTCTGTTACCCTTTCCTTGCGTTGACTTAACTTTGCGTTGTGTTGCGTTGCCTTGCCTTAGCCTTGCGTTGCCTTGCCTTGGGGTGCCTTCCGTTACCCTTGCCTTGCCTTGCTTTTCCGTGCCTTGCCTTGCCTTCCGTTACCCTTTCCTTGCCTTGCCTTACCTTTGCGTTGACTTGGGTTTCCTTGCCTTACCCTTGCATTGCCTTGCCGTGCCTTACCTTCCGATACCCTTTCCTTGCCTTTCCGTGCCTTGCCTTCTGTTACCGTTTCCTTTCCTTGCCTTAACTTCGCGTTGCCTTGCGTTGCGTTGCGTTGTGTAAGCCTTGCCTTGCCTTGCCGTGCCTTGCCTTGCCTTGCCTTGTGTTACGCTTTCCTTGCCTTCCCGTGCCTTCCGTTACCCTTCCCTTGCCGTGCCTTAACTTCGGGTTGACTTGCGTTGCATTGCGTTGTATAAGCCTTGCCTTGCCTTGCCGTGCCTTGCTTTGTCCTTCCCTTGCCTTGCCATGCCTTCAGTTACCCTTGCCTTGCCTTGCTGTGCCTTCTGTTACCCTTTCCTTGCCTTGCTTTGCCTTGCATTGCCTTGCCTTCTGTTACCCTTTGTTTGCCTTGCCGTGCATTGCCTCGCCTTGCGTTGTCGTGCTTTACACTTGTCTTCCCTTTCCTTGCCGAGCCTTCCGTTACCCTTGTCTTGCCTTGTCGTGCCTTCCGTTACACTTGCCTTGCCTTGCCTCCCCTTGCCTTAGCCTTGCTTTGCTTGCCTTGCCTTAACTTTGCATTGCCTTGCGTTTCCTTTCCTCAGCGTTGCATTGCCTTGCCGTTCCTTTCTTTCCGTTAAATTTTCCTTGTCTTGCCGTGCATTGCCTAGCCTTGCGTTGTCGTGCCTTAGCCCTGACTGCCCTTGCCTTAGCCTTGCTTATCTTGCCCTCCCTTAACCTGGCCTTGCATGGCATTGCCTTGCCTTAGCCTTGCCTTACCTTCCCTTGCCTTGCCTTCTGTTACCCTTTCCTTGCCTTGCCGTGCATTGCCTAGCTTTGCATTGTCGTGCATTAGCTTTGTCTCCCGTTGCCTTAGCCTTGCTTGTCTTGCCTTCCTTTAACCTGGCCTTGCATGGCATTGCCATGCCTTAGCCTTCCCTTACCTTGGCTTGCCGTGCCTTGTCCTTCCCTTGCCTTGCCGTACCTTCCGTTACCCTTCTCTTGCCTTGCCGTGCCTTCCTTTACCCTTGACTTGCCTTGCGTTGCGTTGCTTGCCTTGCCTTCTGTTACCCTTTCCTTGCCTTGCCGTCCATTGCCTAGCCTTGCGTTGTCGTGCCTTAGCCTTGCCTTGCCTTGCCTTGCCTTCCGTTACCCATTCCTTGCCTTCCCTTGCATTGCATAGCCTTGCGTTGCCTAGCCTTAGCCTTTCCATTCCTTCCGTGCCTTCCGTTACCCTTTCCTTGCATTGCCGTTTAATGCCTAGCCTTGCGTTGCCTTGCCGAGCATTCCGTTACCCTAGTCTTGCCTTGCCGTTCCTTGCCTTGTCCTTCTCTTGCTTGCTGAGCCTTCCGTTACCCTTGTCTTGCCTTGCCGTGCCTTCCGTTACCCTTGGCTTGCCTCCCATTGCCTTAGCCTTGCGTGGGTTGTGTTGCCTTCACTTTGCATTGACTTGCGTTGCCTTTCCTCATCTTTGCATTGCCTTGCCGTACTTTGCCTTCCGTTACCCTTTCCTTGCCTTGCCGTAACATTTCCTAGCCTTGGGTTGCCTTGCCTTAGCCTTGCCTTGCCTTGCCGTGCCTTGCCTTGTCCTTCCCTTGCCTTCCCGAGCCTTCCGTTACCGTTGTCTTGCCTTTTCGTGTCTTCTGTTACCCTTGCCTTGCCTTGCGGTGCATTGCCCAGCCATGTGTTGCCTTGGCCTTGACTTGACAAGGCCGTGCCGTGCCTTCTGTTACCCTTGCCTTTTCTTGCTTTCCCGTCCCTTCCGTTACCCTTTCCTTGCCTTGCCGTGCATTGCCTAGCCTTGCGTTGCCTTGCCTTACCCTTGTCTTCCCTTGCCGTGCCTTGCCTTATCCTTCCGTTGCCTTGCCGTGCCTTCCGTTACACTTCCCTTGCCTTGCTTTGCCTTGCCTTGCCTTGCCTTCCGTTACCCTTCCCTTGCCTTGCCGTGCATTGCCTAGCCTTGCGTTGCTTTGCCTGAGCCTTTCCTTGCCTTGCCCTGCCTTGCATTTTCCTTCCCTTGCCTTGCCGTCCCTTCCGTTACACTTGCCTTTCCTTGCTTTGCCTTACTTTGACTTGCCTTGCATTCCTTTGAATTGCCTTGCCTTGCCTTCCATTACCCCTTCCTGCCTTGCTTTGCCTTGCATTGCCATGCTTTCTGTTACCCTTTCCTTGCGTTGACTTAACTTTGCGTTGTGTTGCTTTGCCTTGCCTAGCCTTGCGTTGCCTTGCCTTGGGGTGCCTTCCGTTACCCTTGCCTTGCCTTGCTTTTCCGTGCCTTGCCTTGCCTTCCGTTACCCTTTCCTTGCCTTGCCTTAACTTTCCGTTGCCTTGCGTTGCCTTGCCTTAAGCTTGCGTTGCCTTGCCGTGCCTTGCATTCCGTTACCCATTCCTTGCCTTGCCGTGCCTTCCTTACCGTTACCCTTGCCTTGCCTTGCCTTAACTTTGCGTTGCCTTGCGTTGCGTTCCGTTGCCTTAGCCTTGCCTTGCCTTGCCGTTCCTTGCCTTCCGTTACCATTGTCTTGCTATGCATTCCGTTACACTTGCCTTGCCGTGCCTTGCCTTGTCCTTCACTTGCCTTGCCGTGCCTTCCCTCACCCTTACCTTCCCTTAACGTTCATTGCCCAGCCGTGTGTTGCCATGGCCTTGCCTTGACTTGCCGTGCCGTGCCTTCTGTTACCCTTGAATTTATTGCTTTGACATCCCTTCCATTACCCTTTCCTTGCCTTGCCGTGCATTGCTTATCCTTGCGTTGTCGTGCCTTAGCCTTGACTCTCCTTGCCTTAGCCTTGCTTATCTTGCCTTCCCTCAACCTGGCCTTGCATGGCATTGCCTTGCCTTAGCCTTGCCTTACGTTGCATTGCCTTTTCTTCTGTTACCCTTTCCTTGCCTTGCCGTATATTGCGAAGCCTTGCGTTGTCGTGCATTATCTTTGTCTCCCCTTGCCTTAACCTTGCTTGTCTTGCCTTCCATTAACCTGGCCTTGCATGGCATTGCCTTGCCATAGCCTTGCCTTAACTTGCCTTGCCTTGCTTTGCCTTGCCTTGCCTTGCCTTCCGTTACCCTTCCCTTGCCTTGCCGTGCATTGCCTAGCCTTGCGTTGCCTTGTCTTAGCCTTTCCTTGCCTTGCCCTGCCTTGCCTTGTCCTTCCCATGCCTTGCCGTCCCTTCGGTTACCCTTGCCTTGCCTTGCTTTGCCTTGATTTGACTTGACTTTCCTTGCTTTTCCTTGCCTTGCTTTCCGTTACCCTTTCCTTGCCTTGCTTTGCCTTCCATTGCCTTGCTTTCTGTTACCCTTTCCTTGCCTTGCCTTAACTTTGCGTTGACTTGGGTTTCCTTGCCTTAGCCTTGCATTGCCTTGCCGTGCCTTGCCTTCCGATACCCTTTCCTTGCCTTTCCGTGTCTTGCCTTCTGTTACCCTTTCCTGTCCTTGCCTTAACGTCGCGTTGCCTTGCGTTGCGCTGCGTTGTGTAAGCCTTGCCTTGCCTTGCCGTGCCTTGCCTTGCCTTGCCTTGCGTTACGCTTTCCTTGCCTTCCCGTGCCTTCCGTTACCCTTCCCTTGCCGTGCCTTAACTTCGGGTTGCCTTGCGTTGCATTGCGTTGTATAAGCCTTGCCTTGCCTTGCCGTGCCTTGCTTTGTCCTTCCCTTGCCTTGCCATGCCTTCAGTTACCCTTGCCTTGCCTTGCTGTGCCTTCTGTTACCCTTTCCTTGCCTTGCTTTGCCTTGCATTGCCTTGCCTTCTGTTACCCTTTCATTGCCTTGCCGTGCATTGCCTCGCCTTGCGTTGTCGTGCTTTAGACTTGTCTTCCCTTTCCTTGCCGAGCCTTCCGTTACCCTTGTCTTGCCTGGTCGTGCCTTCCATTACCCTTGCCTTGCCTTGCCTCCCCTTGCCTTAGCCTTGCTTTGCTTGCCTTGCCTTAACTTTGCATTGCCTTGCGTTTCCTTTCCTCAGCGTTGCATTGCCTTGCCGTTCCTTTCTTTCCGTTACCGTTTCCTTGCCTTGCCGTGCATTGCCTAACCTTGCGTTTTCGTGCCTTAGCCCTGACTCCCCTTGGCTTAGCCTTACTTGTCTTGCCTTCCCTTAACCTGGCCTTGCATGGCATTGCCTTTCCTTACCTTGCCTTCTGTTACCCTTTCCTTGCCTTGCCGTGCATTGCCTAGCTTTGCATTGTCGTGCATTAGCTTTGTCTCCCGTTGCCTTAGCCTTGCTTGTCTTGCCTTCCTTTAACCTGGCCTTGCATGGCATTGCCATGCCTTAGCCTTGCCTTACCTTGACTTGCCGTGCCATGTCCTTCCCTTGCCTTGCCGAGCCCTCTGTTACTCTTGTCTTGCCTTGCCTTGCCTTCATTTACCCTTGCCTTGCGTTGCCTTGCCTTGCCTTGCCTTCTGTTACCCTTTCCTTGCCTTGCCGTCCATTGCCTAACCTTGCGTTGTCGTTCCTTAGCCTTGCCTTGCCTTGCCTTGCCTTCCGTTACCCATTCCTTGCCTTCCCGTGCATTGCATAGCCTTGCGTTGCCTTGCCTTAGCCTTTCCTTGCCTTGCCTTGCCTTGCCTTGTCCTTCCCATGCCTTGCCGTCCCTTCGGTTACCCTTGCCTTGCCTTGCTTTGCCTTGATTTGACTTGACTTGCCTTGCTTTTCCTTGCCTTGCTTTCCGTTACCCTTTCCTTGCCTTGCCTTAACATTTCCTAGCCTTGGGTTGCCTTGCCTTGCCTTGCCGTGCCTTGCCTTGTCCTTCCCTTGCTTGCCGAGCCTTCCGTTACCCTTGTCTTGCCTTGCCGTACCTTCCGTTACCCTTGGCTTGCCGCCCATTGCCTTAGCCTTGCGTGGGTTGTGTTGCCTTCACCTTGCCTTGACTTGCGTTGCCTTTCCTCATCTTTGAATTGCCTTGCCGTACTTTGCCTTCCGTTACCCTTTCCTTGCCTTGCCTTAACATTTCCTAGCCTTGGGTTGCCTTGCCTTGCCTTGCCGTGCCTTGCCTTGTCCTTCCCTTGCCTTGCCGAGCCTTCCGTTACCGTTGTCTTGCCTTTCCGTGTCTTCTGTTACCCTTGCCTTGCCTTGCCGTGCATTGCCCAGCCATGTGTTGCCTTGGCCTTGCCTTGACAAGGCCGTGCCGTGCCTTCCGTTACCCTTGCCTTTTCTTGCTTTCCCTTCCCTTCCGTTACCCTTTCCTTGCCTTGCCGTGCATTGCCTAGCCTTGCATTGCCTTGCCTTAGCCTTGTCTTCCCTTGCCGTGCCTTGCCTTATCCTTCCGTTGCCTTGCCGTGCCTTCCATTACACTTCCCTTGCCTTGCTTTGCCTTGCCTTGCCTTGCCTTCCGTTACCCTTCCCTTGCCTTGCCGTGCATTGCCTAGCCTTGCGTTGCCTTGCCTTAGCCTTGTTTTCCCTTGCCGTGCCTTTCCTTAGCCTTGCGTTGTCTTGCCTTGGGGTGCCTTCCGTTACCCTTGCCTTGCCTTGCTTTTCCGTGCCTTGCCTTGCCTTCCGTTACCCTTTCCTTGCCTTGCCTTAACTTTGCGTTGACTTGGGTTTCCTTGCCTTACCCTTGCATTGCCTTGCCGTGCCTTACGTTCCGATACCCTTTCCTTGCCTTTCCGTGCCTTCCCTTCTGTTACCCTTTCCTTTCCTTGCCTTAACTTCGCGTTGCCTTGCATTGCGTTGCGTTTTGTAAGCCTTGCCTTGCCTTGCCGTGCCTTGCCTTGCCTTGCCTTTTGTTACGCTTTCCTTGCCTTCCCGTGCCTTCCGTTACCCTTCCCTTGCCGTGCCTTAACTTCCGGTTGACTTGCGTTGCATTGCGTTGTATAAGCCTTGCTTTGCCTTGCCGTGCCTTGCTTTGTCCTTCCCTTGCCTTGCCATGCCTTCAGTTACCCTTGCCTTGCCTTGCTGTGCCTTCTGTTACCCTTTCCTTGCCTTGCTTTGCCTTGCATTGCCTTGCCTTCTGTTACCCTTTCATTGCCTTGCCGTGCACTGCCTCGCCTTGCGTTGTCGTGCTTTACACTTGTCTTCCCTTTCCTTGCCGAGCCTTCCGTTACCCTTGTCTTGCCTTGTCGTGCCTTCCATTACCCTTGCCTTGCCTTGCCTCCCCTTGCCTTAGCCTTGCTTTGCTTGCCTTCCTTAACTTTGCATTGCCTTGCGTTTCCTTTCCTCAGCGTTGCATTGCCTTGCCGTTCCTTTCTTTCCGTTACCCTTTCCTTGCCTTGCCGTGCATTGCCTAGCCTTGCGTTGTCGTGCATTAGCTTTGTCTCCCCTTGCCTTAGCCTTGCTTGTCTTGCCCTCCCTTAACATGGCCTTGCATGGCATTGCCTTGCCTTACCTTGTCTTGCCTTGCCTTCTGTTACCCTTTCCTTGCCTTGCCGTGCATTGCCTAGCTTTGCATTGTCGTGCATTAGCTTTGTCTCCCGTTGCCTTAGCCTTGCTTGTCTTGCCTTCCTTTAACCTGGCCTTGCATGGCATTGCCATGCCTTAGCCTTGCCTTACCTTGGCTTGCCGTGACTTGTCCTTCCCTTGCCTTGCCGTACCTTCCGTTACCCTTGTCTTGCCTTGCCGTACCTTCCTTTACCCTTGCCTTGCCTTGCGTTGCCTTGCCTTGCCTTGCCTTCTGTTACCCATTCCTTGCCTTCCCTTGCATTGCATAGCCTTGCGTTGCCTAGCCTTAGCCTTTCCATTCCTTGCCGTGCCTTCCGTTACCCTTTCCTTGCATTGCAGTTTAATGCCTAGCCTTGCGTTGCCTTGTCGAGCATTCCGTTACCCTAGTCTTGCCTTGCCATTCCTTGCCTTGTCCTTCCCTTGCTTGCCGAGCCTTCCGTTACCCTTTCCTTGCCTTGCCGTAACATTTCCTTGCCTTGGGTTGCCTTGCCTTAGCCTTGCCTTGCCTTGCCATACCTTCCGTTACCCTTGCCTTGTCTCCCATTGCCTTAGCCTTGCGTGGGTTGTGTTGCCTTCACTTTGCATTGACTTGCGTTGCCTTTCCTCATCTTTGCATTGCCTTGCCGTACTTTGCCTTCCGTTACCCTTTCCTTGCCTTGCCGTAACATTTCCTAGCCTTGGGTTGCCTTGCCTTAGCCTTGCCTTGCCTTGCCGTGCCTTGCCTTGTCCTTCCCTTGCCTTGCCGAGCCTTCCGTTACCGTTGTCTTGCCTTTCCGTGTCTTCTGTTACCCTTGCCTTGCCTTGCCGTGCATTGCCCAGCCATGTGTTGCCTTGGCCTTGCCTTGAATTGCCGTGCCGTGCCTTCCGTTACCCTTGCCTTTTCTTGCTTTCCCTTCCCTTCCGTTACACTTTCCTTGCCTTGCCGTGCATTGCCTAGCCTTGCGTTGCCTTTCCTTAGCCTTGTCTTCCCTTGCCGTGCCTTGCCTTATCCTTCCGTTGCCTTGCCGTGCCTTCCGTTACACTTCCCTTGCCTTGCTTTGCCTTGCCTTGCCTTGCCTTCCGTTACCCTTCCCTTGCCTTGCCGTGCATTTCGTAGCCTTCCATTGCTTTGCCTGAGCCTTTCCTTGCCTTGCCCTGCCTTGCATTTTCCTTCCCTTGCCTTGCCGTCCCTTCCGTTACACTTGCCTTTCCTTGCTTTGCCTTACTTCGACTTGCCTTGCCTTCCTTTGAATTGCCTTGCCTTGCCTTCCATTACCCTTTCCTGCCTTGCTTTGCCTTGCATTGCCATCCTTTCTGTTACCCTTTCCTTGCCTTGCCTTAACTTTGCGTTGACTTGCGTTGCCTTGCCTTAGCCTTGCGTTGCCTTGCCTTGCCGTGCCTTCCGTTACCCTTGCCTTGCCTTGCTTTTCCGTGCCTTGCCTTGCCTTCCGTTACCCTTTCCTTGCCTTGCCTTAACTTTGCGTTGCCTTGCGTTGCCTTGTCTTAGCCTTGCGTTGCCTTGCCGTGCCTTGCATTCCGTTACCCTTGTCTTGCCTTGCCGTTCCTTGCCTTCCGTTACCATTGTCTTGCCATGCATTCCGTTACATTTGCCTTGCCGTGCCTTGCCTTGTCCTTCCCTTGCCTTGCCGTGCCTTAACTTCGGGTTGCCTTGGGTTGCATTGCGTTGTATAAGCCTTGCCTTGCCGTGCCTTGCTTTGTCCTTCCCTTGCCTTGCCCTGCCTTCAGTTACCCTTGCCTTGCCTTGCTATGCCTTCTGTTACCCTTTCCTTGCCTTGCTTTGCCTTGCATTGCCTTTCCTCCTGTTACCCTTTCATTGCCTTGCCGTGCATTGCCTCGCCTTGCGTTGTCGTGCTTTAGACTTGTCTTCCCTTTCCTTGCCGAGCCTTCTGTTACCCTTGTCTTCCCTTGTCGTGCCTTCCGTTACCCTTGCCTTGCCTTGCCTCCCCTTGCCTTACCCTTGCTTTGCTTGCCTTGCCTTAACTTGGCATTGCCTTGCGTTTCCTTTCCTCAGCGGTGCATTGCCTTGCCGTTCCTTTCTTTCCGTTACCCTTTCCTTGCCTTGCCGTGCATTGCCTAGCCTTGCGTTGTCGTGCCTTAGCCCTGAATCCCCTTGCCTTAGCCTTGCTTCTCTTGCCCTCCCTTAACCTGGCCTTGCATGGCATTGCCTTGCCTTACCTTGTCTTGCATTGCCTTCTGTTACCCTTTCCTTGCCTTGCCGTGCATTGCCTAGCTTTGCATTGTCGTGCATTAGCTTTGTCTCCCGTTGCCTTAGCCTTGCTTGTCTAGCCTTCCTTTAACCTGGCCTTGCATGGCATTGCCATGCCTTAGCCTTGCCTTACCTTGGCTTGCCGTGCCTTGTCCTTCCCTTGCCTTGCCGTACCTTCCGTTACCCTTGTCTTGCCTTGCCGTGCCTTCCTTTACCCTTGGCTTGCCTTGCTTTGCTTTGCCTTGCCTTGCCTTCCGTTACGCTTTCCTTGCCTTATCCGTGCATTGCCTAGCCTTGCACTGGCTTGCTTTAGCCTTTCCTTGCATTCAGTTACCCTTTCCTTGCATTGTCGTGCATTGCCTAGCCTTGCGTTGCCTTGCCGAGCCTTCCGTTAACCTTATCTTGCCTTCCCGTGCCTTGCCTTGTCCTTCCCTTGCCTTGCCGAGCCCTCTGTTACTCTTGTCTTGCCTTGCCGTGCCTTCCATTGCCCTTGCCTTGCCTTGCCTCCCTTTGCCTTAGCCTTGCGTCGTTTGTGTTGCCTTCACTTTGCATTGCCTTGCGTTGCCTTTCCTCATCTTTGCATTTCCTTGCCGTGCCTTGCCTTATGTTACCTTTCCTTGCCTTGCCGTACATTGCCTAGCCTTTTGTTGCCTTGCCTTAGAATTGGCTTGCCATGCCGTGCCTTGCCTTTTTCTTCCCTTGGCTTGCCGTGCCTTCCGTTATCCTTGCCCTGCCTTGCCGTGCCTTCCTTTACCCGTGCCTATCCTTGCATTGCCTTGACTTAGCCTTGCCTTGCCGTGCCTTGCCTTGTCCTTCCCTTGCCTTGCCGTTCGTTCCGTTACACGTCCCTTGCCTTGCTTTGCCTTGCCTTGCCTTGACTTCCGTTACCCTTCCCTTGCCTTGCCGTGCATTGCCTAGCCTTGCGTTGCTTTGCCTTAGCCTTTCCTTGCCTTACCCTGCCTTGCCTTGTCCTTCCCATGCCTTGCCGTCCCTTCGGTTACCCTTGCCTTGCCTCGCTTTGCCTTGATTTGACTTGCCTTTCTTTTCCTTGCCTTGCTTTCCGTTACCTTTCTTTGCCTTGCTTTGCCTTCCATTGCCTTGCTTTCTGTTACCCTTTCCTTGCCTTGCCTTAACTTTTCGTTGACTTGGGTTTCCTTGCCTTAGCCTTGCATTCCCTTGCCGTGCCTTGCCTTCCGATACCCTTTCCTTGCCTTTCCGTGTCTTGCCTTCTGTTACCCTTTCCTTTCCTTGCCTTAACTTCGCGTTGCCTTGCGTTGCGTTGCGTTGTGTAAGCCTTGCCTTGCCTTGCCGTGCCTTGCCTTGCCTTGCCTTGCGTTACGCTTTCCTTGCCTTCTCGTGCCTTCCGTTACCCTTCCCTTGCCGTGCCTTAACTTCGGGTTGCCTTGCGTTGCATTGCGTTGTATAAGCCTTGCCTTGCCGTGCCTTGCTTTGTCCTTCCCTTGCCTTGCCATGCCTTCAGTTACCCTTGCCTTGCCTTGCTGTGCCTTCTGTTACCCTTTCCTTGCCTTGCTTTGCCTTGCATTGCCTTGCCTTCTGTTACCCTTTCATTGCCTTGCCGTGCATTGCCTCGCCTTGCGTTGTCGTGCTTTAGACTTGTCTTCCCTTTCCTTGCCGAGCCTTCCGTTACCCTTGTCTTGCCTTGTCGTGCCTTCCGTTACCCTTGCCTTACCTTGCCTCCACTTGCCTTAGCCTTGCTTTGCTTGCCTTGCCTTAACTTGCCGTTCCTTTCTTTCCGTTACCCTTTCCTTGCCTTGCCGTGCATTGCCTAGCCTTGCGTTGTCGTGCCTTAGCCCTGACTCCCCTTGCCTTAGCTTTGCTTGTCTTGCCCTCCCTTAACCTGGCCTTGCATGGCATTGCCTTGCCTTAGCCTTGCCTTACCTTGCCTTGCCTTGCCTTCTGTTATCCTTTCCTTGCCTTGCCGTGCATTGCCTTGCTTTGCATTGTCGTGCATTAGCTTTGTCTCCCCTTGCCTTAGCCTTGCATGTCTTGCCTTACTTTAACCTGGCCTTGCACGGCATTGCCATGCCTTAGCCTTGCCTTACCTTGGCTTGCCGTGCCTTGTCCTTCCCTTGCCTTGCCGTACCTTCCGTTACCCTTGTCTTGCCTTGCCGTGCCTTCCTTTACCCTTGCCTTGCCTTGCGTTGCCTTGCCTTGCCTTGCCTTCTGTTACCCTTTCCTTGCCTTGCCGTCCATTGCCTAACCTTGCGTTGTCGTGCCTTAGCCTTGCCTTGCCTTGCCTTGCCTTCCGTTACCCATTCCTTGCCTTCCCTTGCATTGCATAGCCTTGCGTTGCCTAGCGTTAGCCTTTCCATTCCTTGCCGTGCCTTCCGTTACCCTTTCCTTGCATTGCCGTTTAATGCCTAGCCTTGCGTTGCCTTGCCGAGCATTCCGTTACCCTAGTCTTGCCTTGCCGTTCCTTGCCTTGTCCTTCTCTTGCTTGCCGAGCCTTCCGTTACCCTTGTCTTGCCTTGCCGTACATTCCGTTACCCTTGCCTTGCCTCCCATTGCCTTAGCCTTGCGTGGGTTGTGTTGCCTTCACTTTGCATTGACTTGCGTTGCCTTTCCTCAACTTTGCATTGCCTTGCCGTACTTTGCCTTCCGTTACCCTTTCCTTGCCTTCCCGTAACATTTCCTAGCCTTGGGTTGCCTTGCCATAGCCTTGCCTTGCCTTGCCGTGCCTTGCCTTGTCTTTCCCTTGCCTTGCCGAGCCTTCCGTTACCGTTGTCTTGCCTTTCCGTGTCTTCTGTTACCCTTGCCTTGCCTTGCCGTGCATTGCACAGCCATGTGTTGCCTTGGCCTTGCCTTGACTTGCCGTGCCGTGCCTTCCGATACCCTTGCCTTTTCTTGCTTTCCCTTCCCTTTCATTACCCTTTCCTTACCTTGCCGTGCATTGCCTAGCCTTGCGTTGCCTTGCCTTAGCCTTGTCTTCCCTTGCGGTGCCTTGCCTTATCCTTCCGTTGCCTTGCAGTGCCTTCCGTTACACTTCCCTTGCCTTGCTTTGCCTTGCCTTGCCTTGCCTTCCGTTACCCTTCCCTTGCCTTGCCGTGCATTGCCTAGCCTTGCGTTGCTTTGCCTGAGCCTTTCCTTGCCTTGCCCTGCCTTGCATTTTCCTTCCCTTTCCTTGCCGTCCCTTCCGTTACACTTCCCTTTCCTTGCTTTGCCTTACTTTGACTTGCCTTGCCTTCCTTTGAATTGCCTTTCCTTGCCTTCCATTACCCTTTCCTGCCTTGCTTTGCCTTGCATTGCCATGCTTTCTGTTACCCTTTCCTTGCCTTGCCTTAACTTTGCTTTGACTTGCGTTGCCTTGCCTTAGCCTTGCGTTGCCTTGCCTTGCCGTGCCTTCAGTTACCCTTGCCTTGCCTTGCTTTTCCGTGCCTTGCCTTGCCTTCCGTTACCCTTTCCTTGCCTTGCCTTAACTTTGCGTTGTCTTGCGTTGCAATGTCTTAGCCTTGCGCTGCCTTGCCGTGCCTTTCTTTCCGTTACCCTTTCCTTGCCTTGCCGTGCCTTCCCTTCCGTTACCCTTGCCTTGCCTTGCCTTAACTTTGCGTTGCCTTGCGTTGCGTTGCCTTAGCCTTGCCTTGCCTTGCCGTTCCTTGCCTTCCGTTACCATTGTCTTGCCATGCATTCCGTTACAGTTGCCTTGCCGTGCCTTGCCTTGTCCTTCACTTGCCTTGCCGTGCCTTCCCTCACCCTTACCTTGCCTTGCCGTGCATTGCCCAGCCGTGTGTTGCCATGGCCTTGCCTTGACTTGCCGTGCCGTGCCTTCTCTTGCCCTTGCCTTTTATTGCTTTGACTTCCCTTCCATTACCTATCCTTGCCTTGCCGTGCATTGCTTATCCTTGCGTTGTCGTGCTTTAGCCTTGACTCCCCTTGCCTTAGCCTTGCTTGTCTTGCCTTCCTTTAACCTGGCCTTGCATATCATTGCCTTGCCTTAGCCTTGCCTTACGTTGCATTGCCTTTTCTTCTGTTACCCTTTCCTTGGCTTGCCGTATATTGCCTAGCCTTGCGTTGTCGTGCATTATCTTTGTCTCCCCTTGCCTTAACCTTGCTTGTCTTGCCTTCCTTTAACCTGGCCTTGCATGGCATTGCCTTGCCATAGCCTTGCCTTAACTTGCCTTGCCTTGCCATGTCCTTCCCTTGCCTTGCCGTGCCTTCCGTTAACCTTGTCTAGCCTTTCCCTGCCTTCCTTTACCCTTGGCTTGCCTTGCTTTGCTTTGCCTTGCCTTGCCTTCCGTTACCCTTTCCTTGCCTTATCCGTACATTGCCTAGCCTTGCATTGGCTTGCCTTAGCCTTTCCTTGCATTCAGTTGCCCTTTCCTGGCATTGTCGTGCATTGCCTAGCCTTGCGTTGCCTTGCCGAGCCTTCCGTTACCCTTATCTTGCCTTGCGTTGCCTTGGCCTCGCCTTGCCTTGCCGTGTCTTGTCTTCCATTACCATTGTCTTGCCTTTCGATGACTACAGTTACCCTTTCCTTGCCGTGCCGTGCCTTTTCTTTCCCTTGCCTTGCCGTGCCTTCCCTTACCATTACGTTGCATTGCCGTGCCTTCTGTTACACTTCCCTTGCCTTGCATTGCCTTGCCTTGCCTTGCCTTCCGTTACCCTTCCCTTGCCTTGTTGTGCATTGCCTAGCCTTTCGTTGCCTTGCCTTAGCCTTTCCTTGACTTTCCCTGCCTTGCCTTGTCATTCCCATGCCTTGCTGTCCCTTCCGTTACCCTTACATTGCCTTGCTTTGCCTTGCTTTGACTTGCCTTGCCTTGATTTGCGTTGCCTTGCCTTGCCTGCCGTTACCCTTTCCTTGCCTTCCTTTGCCTTGCATTGCCTTGCTTTCTGTTACCCTTTCCTTGCCTTGACTTAACTTTGCGTTGACTTGCGTTGCCTTGCCTTACCCTTGCCTTGCCTTGCCGTGCCTTGATTAACGATACCCTTTCCTTGCCTTTCCGTGCCTTGCCTTCCATTACCCTTTCCTTGCCTTGCCTTAACTTCGCGTTGCCTTGCGT
Organism: Macrotis lagotis; assembly: GCF_037893015.1. Taxonomy (NCBI): domain Eukaryota; kingdom Metazoa; phylum Chordata; class Mammalia; order Peramelemorphia; family Peramelidae; genus Macrotis; species Macrotis lagotis. The sequence goes on along the minus strand of NW_027421941.1, from coordinate 375,855 downwards.
TGCGTTGCGTTGTATAAGCCTTGCCTTGCGTTGCCGTGCCTTGCCTTGTCCTTCCCTTGCCTTGCCATGCCTTCAGTTACCCTTGCTTTGCCTTGCTTTGCCTTGCCTTGCCTTCCGTTACGCTTTCCTTGCCTTGCTGTGCCTTCCGTTACCCTTTTCTTGCCTTGCTTTTCCTTGCATTGCCTTGCCTTCTGTTACCCTTTACTTGCCTTGCCGTGCATTGCATTGCCTTGCGTTGTCGTGCCTTAGCCTTGCCTTGCCTTGCCGTGCCTTGCCTTCTCCTTCCCTTGCCTTGCCGTGCCTTCCGTTACACTTCCCTTGCCTTGCTTTGCTTTGCCTTGCCTTGCCTTCCGTTACCCTTCCCTTGCGTTCCCGTGCATTGCCTAGGCTTGCGTTGTCGTGCCTTAGCCTTGTCTCCCCTTGCCTTGGCTTTGCTTGGCTTGCCTTGCCTCCACCTTGCATTGCTTTGCCTTGCCTTTTCTTGCCTTCCGTTACGCTTTCCTTGCCTTGTTGTGCCTTCCGTTACCCTTTCCTTGCCTTGCTTTGCCTTGAATTGCCTTGCCTTCTGTTACCCTTTCCGTGCCTTGCCGTGCATTGTCTAGCCTTGCGTTTTCGTGCCTTAGCCTTGTCTCCCCTTGCCTTAGCTTTGCTTGGCTTGCCTTGCCTCAACCTTGCCTTGCTTTGCGTTTCTTTGCCTTATCCTTGCCTTGCCTTGCCTTGTCTTTCCCTTGCCTTGCCGTGCCTTGCCGTGCCATCCCTTCCGTTACAGTTGCCGGGCCTTGATTTGCCTTAGTTTGACTTGACTTGCCTTGCCTTGCCTTCCATTACCCTTTCCTTGCCTTGCTTTGCCTTGCCTTGCCGTGATTTCTGTTACCCTTTCATTGCCTTGCCTTAACTTTGCGTTGCCTTGCGTTGCCTTGCCTTAGCCTTGCGTTGCCTTGCCGTGCCTTGCATTCCGTTAACCTTTGCTTGCCTTGCCGTGCCTTCACTTCCGTTACCCTTGCCTTGCCTTGCCTTAACTTTGCGTTGCCTTGCGTTGCGTTGCGTTAACTTGGCCTTGCCTTGCCTTGCCGTGCCTTGCCTTCTGATACCCTTTCCTTGCCTTTCCGTGCTTTGCCTTCTGTTACGCTTTCTTTGCCTTGCCTTAACTTCGGGTTGCCTTTCGTTGCGTTGCTTTGTGCAAGCCTTGCCTTGCCTTGCCGTGCCTTGCCTTGTCCATCCCTTGCCTTCCCATGCCTTCAGTTACCCTTGCCTTGCCTTGCTTTGCCTTGCCTTGTCTTGCCTTCCGTTACGCTTTCCTTGCCTTGCTATGCCTTCCGTTACCCTTCACTTGCCTTGCTTTCTCTTGCATTGCCTTGCCTTCTGGTACATTTTCCTTGCCTTGCCGTGAAATGCCTAGCCTTGCGTTGTCGTGACTTAGCCTTGTCTCCCCTTGCCTTAGCCTTGCTTGGCTTGCCTTGCCTTAACCATGCCTTGCTTTGCTTTGCTTTGCCTTATCCTTGCCTTGCCTTGCCTTGTCTTTCCCTTGCCTTGCCGTGCCTTCCGTTACCCTTGCCTCGCCTTGCTTTTCCGTGCCTTGCCTTGCTTTCCGTTACCCTTTCCTTGCCTTGCCTTAACTTTGCTTTGCCTTGCGTTGCCTTGCCTTAGCCTTGCCTTGCCTTGCCGTGCCTTGCCTTTTCCTTCCCTTGCCTTGCCGTGCCTTCCGCTAAACTTTCCTTGCCTTGCTTTGTCTTGCCTTGCCTTCCGTTACCCTTCCCTTTCCTTGCCGTGCATTGCCTAGCCTTGCGTTGCCTTGCCTTAGCCTTTCCCTGCCTTGCCTTGCTTTGCCTTGCTTTGACTTTCCTTGCCTTGCTTTGAATTGCCTCACCTTGCCTTCCGTTACGCTTTCCTTCCCTTGCTGTGCCTTCCGTTACCCTTTCCTTGCCTTGCTTTGCCTTGCATTGCCTTACCTTCTGTTACCCTTTCCTTGCCTTGCCGTGCATTTCCTAGCCTTGCGTTGTCGTGCCTTAGCCTTGTCTCCCCTTGCCTTAGCTTTGCTTGGCTTGCCTTGCCTCAACCTTGCCTTGCTTTGCGTTTCTTTGCCTTATCCTTGCCTTGCCTTGCCTTGTCTTTCCCTTGCCTTGCCGTGCCTTGCCGTGCCATCCTTTCCGTTACACTTGCCGTGCCTTGATTTGCCTTAGTTTGACTTGACTTGCCTTGCCTTGCCTTCCATTACCCTTTCCTTGCCTTGCTTTGCTTTGCCTTGCCGTGATTTCTGTTACCCTTTCATTGCCTTGCCTTAACTTTGCGTTGCCTTGCGTTGCCTTGCCTTAGCCTTGCGTTGCCGTGCCGTGCCTTGCATTCCGTTAACCTTTGCTTGCCTTGCCGTGCCTTCAATTCCGTTACCCTTGCCTTGCCTTGCCTTAACTTTGCGTTGCCTTGCGTTGCGTTGCGTTAACTTGGCCTTGCCTTGCCTTGCCGTGCCTTGCCTTCTGATACCCTTTCCTTGCCTTTCCTTGCTTTGCCTTCTGTTACGCTTTCCTTGCCTTGCCTTAACTTCGGGTTGCCTTTCGTTGGGTTGCTTTGTGCAAGCCTTGCCTTGCCTTGCCGTGCCTTGCCTTGTCCATCCCTTGCCTTTCCATGCCTTCAGTTACCCTTGCCTTGCCTTGCTTTGCCTTGCCTTGTCTTGCCTTCCGTTACGCTTTCCTTGCCTTGCTATGCCTTCCGTTACCCTTCACTTGCCTTGCTTTCTCTTGCATTGCCTTGCATTCTGGTACATTTTCCTTGCCTTGCCGTGCATTGCCTAGCCTTGCGTTGTCGTGCCTTAGCCTTGTCTCCCCTTGCCTTAGCGTTGCTTGGCTTGCCTTGCCTTAACCTTGCTTTGCTTTGCCTTGCTTTGCCTTATCCTTGCCTTGCCTTGCCTTGTCTTTCCCTTGCCTTGCCATGCCTTCCGTTACCCTTGCCTCGCCTTGCTTTTCCGTGCCTTGCCTTGCTTTCCGTTACCCTTTCCTTGCCTTGCCTTAACTTTGCTTTGCCTTGCGTTGCCTTGCCTTAGCCTTGCCTTGCCTTGCCAGGCCTTGCTTTCCGTTACCATTGTCTTGCCATGCATTCCGTTACTCTTACCTTGCCTTGCCTTGCCTTGTCTTTCCCTTGACTTGCCGTGCCTTCCCTTACCCTTACGTTGCCTTGCCGTGCATTGCCCAGCCATGTGTTGCCTTGGCCTTGCCTGGATTTGCCGTGCCGTGCCTTCCATTACCCTAGCCTTGTCTTGCTTTGCCTTCCCTTCCGTTACCCTTTCCTTGCCTTGCCGTGCATTGCCTAGCCTTGCGTTGTCGTGCCTTAGCCTTGACACCCCTTGCCTTAGCCTTGCTGGTCTTGCCTTCCCTTAACCTGGCCTTACATGGCATACCTTTGCCTTTGCCTTGTCTTACCTTGCTTTGCCTTGTTTTCTGTTACCCTTTCCTTGCCTTGCCGTGCCTTGCCTTGTCCTTCCCTTGCCTTGCTTGCATTGCTTTGCCTTGCCTTGTCTTGCCTTCCGTTACCCTTTCCTTGCCTTGCCGTGCATTGCCTAGCCTTGCGTTGTCGTGCATTAGCTTTGTCTCCCCTTGCCTTAACCTTGCTTGTCTTGCCTTCCTTTAACCTGGCCTTGTATGGCATTGCCTTGCCATAGCCTTGCCTCACCTTGCCTTGCCTTGCCATGTCCTTCCCTTGCCTTGCCGTGCCTTCCGTTACCCTTGCCCTGCCTTGCCGGGCCTTCCTTTACCCTTGCCTTGCATTGCCTTGCCTTGCCTTGCCATCCGTTACCCATTCCTTGCGTTCCCGTGCATTGCATAGCCTTGCATTGCCTTGCCTTGCCTTGCCTTCCGTTACCCATTCCTTGCATCGCCGTGCAATGCTTAGCCTTGCGTTGCCTTCCCGAGCCTTCCGTTACCCTACTCTTGCCTTGCTGTGCCTTGCCTTATCCTTCCCTTGCCTTGCCGAGCCTTCCGTTACACTTGTCTTTCCTTGCCGTACCTTCCGTTACCCTTTCCTTGCCTCCCCTTGCCTTAGCCTTGCGTGGGTTGTGTTGTCTTCACTTTGCATTGCCTTGCGTTGCCTTTCCTCAACTTTGCATTGCCTTGCCGTACTTTGCTTTCCGTTACCCTTTGCTTGCATTGCCGTAACATGCCTAGCCTTGCGTTGCCTTGCCTTAGCCTTGCCTTGCCTTGCCGTGCCTTGCCTTGCCCTTCCCTTGCCTTGCCGAGCCTTCCGTTACACTTCGCTTGCCTTGCCGTGCCTTCCGTTACACTTGCCTTGTCTTGCCTCCCCTTCCTTTAGCCTTGCTTCGGTTGTCTTGCCTTCACTTTGCATTGCCTTGCGTTGCCTTTCCTCAGCTTTGCATTGCCTTGACGTGCCTTACCTTCCTTTACCCATTCCTTGCCTTGCCGTGCATTGCCTAGCCTTGCGTTGCCTTGCCTTAGCCTTGCCATCCCTTGCCGTGCCTTGCCTTTTCCTTCCCTTGCCTTGCCGTCCCTTCCGTTACACTTGACTTACCTTGCTTTGCCTTACTTTGAGTTGCCTTGCCTTGCCTTCCATTACGGTTTCCTTGCCTTGCTTTGCCTTGCCTTGCCGTGATTTCTGTTACCCTTTCCTTGCCTTGCCTTAACTTTGCATTGCCTTGCGTTGCCTTGCCTTAGCCTTACGTTACCTTGCCGTGCCTTGCATTGCGTTACTCATTCCTTGCCTTGCCGTGCATTGCCTAGCCTTGCATTGCCTTGCCTTAGCCTTCACTTGCCTTGCCCTGCCTTGCCTTGTCCTTCCCATGCCTTGCTGTCCCTTCCGTTAACCTTGCCTTGCCTTGCTTTGCCTTGCTTTGCCTTGCTTTGACTTGCCTTGCCCTGCTTTGCGTTGTCTTGCCTTGCCTTCCGTTACCCGTTCCTTGCCTTGCTTTGCCTTGCATTGCCTTGCTTTCTGTTACCCTTTCCTTTCCTTGCCTTAACGTTGCGTTGGCTTGCGTTGCCTTGCCGTAGCCTTGCCCTGCCATGCCGTGCCTTGCCTTCCGATACCCTTTCCTTGCCTTTCTGTGCCTTGCCTTCCATTACCCTTTCCTTTCCTTGCCTTAACTTCGCGTTGCCTTGCGTTGTATAAGCTTTGCCTTGCCTTGCCGTGCCTTGCCTTGTCCTTCCCTTGCCTTGCCATGCCTTCAGTTACCCTTGCCTTGCCTTGCTTTGCCTTGCCTTCCCTTCCGTTACCCTTTCCTTGCCTTGCCGTGCATTGCATAGCCTTGCCTTTTCGTGGCTTAGACTTGCCTCCCCTTAACGTAGCATAACTTGGCTTGCCTGACCTTAACCTTGCCTTGCATTGCCTTTCGTTAGCCTTACCTTTCCTTGCCGTGCCTTGCCTTTCTTTGTCCTTCCCTTGTCTTGCCATGCCTTCCATTACCCTTCCTTGCCTTGATTTGTCTTGCCTTGCCCTGCCTTCCGTTATCCTTTCCTTTCCTTGCGGTGTATTGCCTAGCCGTGCGTTGTCGTGACACAGCCTTTCTTTCCCTTGCTATAGCCTTACTTGTCTTCCGTTGCCTTGCCGTCCCTTCCGTTACATTTGCCTTGCCTTGCTTTGCCTTACTTTGACTTGACTTGCCTTGCCTTGCCTTCCATTACCCTTTCCTTGCCTTGCTTTGCCTTGCCTTGACGTGATTTCTGTTACCCTTTCCTTGCCTTGCCTTAATTTTGCATTGCCTTGCCTTAGCCTTGCGTTGCCTTGCCGTGCCGTGCATTCCGTTACCCTTTGCTTGCCTTGCCGTGCCTTCCTTTCCGTTACCCTTGCCTTGCCTTGCCTTAACTTTGCGTTGCCTTGCGTTGCGTTGCGTTACCTTAGCCTTGCCTTGCCTTGCCGTGCCTTTTCTTCCTTTACCATTGTCTTGCCATGCATTCCGTTACCCTTGCCTTGCCGTGCCTTTCCTTGTCCTTCCCTTGCCTTCCCGTGCCTTCCCTTACCCTTACGTTGCCTTGCCGTGCATTGCCCAGCCATGTGTTGCCTTGGCATGACTTGACTTGCCGTGCCGTGCCTTCCATTACCCTAGCCTTGTCTTGCTTTGCCTTCCCTTCCGTTACCCTTTCCTTGCCTTGCCGTGCATTGCCTAGCCTTGCGTTGTCGTGCCTTAGACTTGAATCCCCTTGCCTTAGCCTTGCTGGTCTTGCCTTCCCTTAACCTGGCCTTGCATGGCATTCCCTTGCCTTTGCCTTGCCTTACCTTGCCTTACCTTGTTTTCTGTTACCCTTTCCTTGCCTTGCCGTGCCTTGCCTTGTCCTTCCCTTGCCTTGCGTTGCATTGCTTTGCCTTGCCTTGTCTTGCCTTCCGTTACCCTTTCCTTGCCTTGCTGTGCCTTCCGTTACCCTTTCCTTGCCTCGATTTGCCTTGCATTGCCTTAGCTTCTCTTACCCTTTCATTGCCTTGCCGTGCATTGCCAAGACTTGCTTTGTCGTGCCTTAGCCTTGTCTCCCCTTGCCTCAGCCTTCCTTGGCTTGCCTTGCCTTAACCTTGCCTTGCTTTGCGTTGCCTTGCCTTATCCTTGCCTTGCCTTGCCTTGCCTTGTCTTTCCCTTGCCTTGCCGTGCCTTCCATTACCCTTGCCTTGCCTTGCTTTTCCTTGCCTTGCCTTGCCTTCCGTTACCCTTTCCTTGCCTTGTCTTAACTTTGCGTTACCCTGCGTTGCCTTGCCTTAGCTTTGCCTTGCCGTGCCTTGCATTCCGTTACCCTTTCCTGGCCTTGCCGTTCTTTCCCTTCCGTTACCCTTTCCTTGCCTTGCCGTGCATTGCCTAGCCTTGCGTTGCCTTGCCTTAGCCTTTCCCTGCCTTGCCCTTCCTTGCCTTGTCCTTCCCATGCCTTGCTTTCCCTTCCATTAACTTTGCCTTGCCTTGCTTTGCCATGCTTTGAGTTGTCTTGCCTTGCTTTGCTTTCCCTTGCCTTGCCTTCCGTTACACTTCCCTTGCATTGCCTTGCCTTGCCTTTCCTTCCGTTACTCTTTCCTTGCTTTGCCGTGCCTTCACTCTCCCTTACCTTGCCTTGCCGTGCATTGCCGAGCCATGTGTTGCCTTGGCCTTGACTTGACTTGCCGTGCCATGCCTTCCGTTACCCTTGCCTTTTCTTGCTTTGCCTTCTCTTCCGTTACCCTTTCCTTGCCTTGTCGTGCATTGCCTAGCCTTGCGTTGTCGTGCCTTAGCCTTGACTCCCCTTGCCTTAGCCTTCCTTGTCTTGCATTCCCTTAACCCTGCCTTACATGGCATTGCCTTGCCTTAGCCTTGCCTTACATTGCATTGCCTTTTCTTCAGTTACGCTTTCCTTGCCTTGCCGTCCATTGCTTAGCCTTGCGTTGTCGTGCATTAGCTTTGTCTCCCCTTGCCTTAACCTTGCTTGTCTTGCCTTACTTTAACCTGGCCTTGCATGGCATTGCCTTGCCTTAGCCTTGCCTTACCTTGCCTTCCCTTGCCATGTCCTTCCCTTGCCTTGCCGTGCCTTCCGTTACCCTTGTCTTGCCTTGCCGTGCCTTCCTTTACCCTTGCATTGTCTTGCTTTGCCTTGCCTTGCCTTGCCATCGGTTACCCTTTACTTGCCTTATCCGTGCATTGCCTAGCCTTGCATTGTCTTGCCTTAGCCTTGCCTTGCATTCCGTTACCCTTTCCTTGCATTGCCGTCCATTGCCTAGCCTTGCGTTGCCTTGCTGAGCTTTCCGTTACCCTTGTCTTGCCTTGCCGTGCATTGCCTTGACCTTCCCTTGCCTTGCCGAGCCTTCCGTTACCGTTTTCTTGCCTTGCCGTGCCTTCCGTTACTCTTGCCTTGCCTTGCCTCCCTTTGCCTTAGCCTTGCGTCGGTTGTCTTGCGTTCACTTTTTCCTTGCTTCGCCTTGCCTTGCCTACCGTTACCCTTCCCTTGCCTTGCCGTGCATTGCCTAGCCTTGCGTTGCCTTGCCGAGCCTTCCGTTACCCTTATCGTGCATTGCCTTGCTTTGTGTTACCCTTTCCTTGCCTTGCCTTAACTTTGCGTTGACTTGCGTTGCCTTGCCTTAGCCTTGCCATGCCTTGCCGTGCCTTGCATTCCGATACCCTTTCCTTGCCTTTCCGTTCCTTGCCTTCCATTACCCTTTCCTTGCCTTGCCTTAACTTCGCGTTGCCTTGCGTGGCGTTGCGTTGTATAAGCCTTGCCTTGCCTTGCCGTGCCTTGCCTTGCCTTCCGTTACGCTTTCCTTGCCTTGATGTGCATTCCGTTACCCTTTTCTTGCCTTGCTTTGCCTTGCATTGCCTTGCCTTCCGTTACCCTTTCTTTGCCTTGCCTTACCTTTCTTTGCCTTGCCATAGCCTTGCGTTGCCTTGCCGTGCCTTGCAATCCGTTACCCATTCCTTCCCTTGCCGTGCCTTGCCTTCTGTTACCCTTTCCTTGCCTTGCCGTGCATTGCCTAGCCTTGCCTTTTCGTGGCTTAAACTTGCTTCCCTTAAGTTAGCCTTGCTTGGCTTGCCTGACCTTAACCTTGCCTTGCCTTGCCTTGCGTTGCCTTGCCTTAGCCTTACCTTACCTTGCCGTGCCTTGCCTTTCCTTGTCCTTCCCTTGTCTTGCCATGCCTTCCATTTCCCTTGCCTTGCCTTGATTTGTCTTGCCTTGCATTGCCTTGCCTTCTGTTACCCTTTCCTTTCCTTGCCGTCCATTGCCTAGACTTACGTTGTCGTGCATTAGCTTTGTCTCCACTTGCCTTAACGTTGCTTGTCTTGCCTTCTTTAACCTGGCCTTGCATGGCATTGCCTTGCCTTAGCCTTGACTTGCCTTGCCGTGCCTAGCCTTGTCCTTTCCTTGCCTTTCCGGGCCGTCCGTTACACTTCCCTTGCCTTGCTTTGCCTTGCGTTGAATTGCCTTCCGTTACCCTTCCCTTGCCTTACCGTGCATTGCCTAGCTTTGCGTTGCCTTGCCTTAGCCTTTCCCTGCCTTGCCTTGTCCTTCCCATGCCTTGCCGTCCCTTCCGTTACCCTTGCCTTGCCTTGCTTTCCCTTGCTTTGACTTGCCTTGCCTTGCTTTGCCTTGCCTTGCCTTGCCTTCCGTTACCCTTTCCTTGCCTTGCTTGGCCTTGCATTGCCTTGCTTTCTGTTACCCTTTCCTTGCCTTGCCTTAACTTTGCGTTGCCTTGCCTTGCCTTGCCATGCCTTGCCTTCCGATACCCTTTCCTTGCCTTTCCGTGCCTTGCCTTCCGTTACCCTTTTCTTGCCTTGCCTTAAATTCGCGTTGCCTTGCATTGCGTTGCGTTTTATAAGCCTTGCCTTGCCTTGCCTTGTCTTTCCCTTGCCTTGCCGTCCCTTCCATTACCCTTGACTTGCCTTGCTTTTCCGTGCCTTGCCTTGCCGTCCGTTGCCTTAACTTTGCGTTGCCTTGAGTTGCCTTGCATTTGGCTTGCGTTGCCTTGCCGTGCCCTGCATTCCGTTACCCTTTCCTTCCCTTGCCGTGCCTTCCCTTCTGTTACACTTGCCTTGCCTTGCCTTAACTTTCCGTTGCCTTGCGTTGTGTTGCGCTGCCTTGGCCTTGCCTTGCCTTGCCGTGACTTGACTTCTGTTACCATGTCTTGCCTTGCCATGCCTTCCGTTACCCTTGCCTTGCCGTGCCTTGCCTTGTCCTTCCCTTGCCTTGCCGTGCCTTCCCTTACCCTTACGTTGCCTTGCCGTGCCTTCCGTTACACTTCCCATGCCTTGCTTTGCCTTGCCTTGCCTTGCCATCCGTTACCCATCCCTTGCATTGCCGTGCATTGCCTAGCATTGCGTTGCCTTGCCTTAGCCTTTCCCTGCCTTGACCTGCCTTGCCTTGTCCTTCCCATGCCTTGCCGTCCATTCCGTTAACCTTGCATTGCCTTGCTTTGCCTTGCTTTGACTTGCCTTGCCTTGCTTTGCGTTGTCTTGCCTTGCCTTCCGTTACCCTTTCCTTGCCTTGCTTTGCCTTGCATTCCCTTGCTTTCAGTTACACTTTCCTTGCCTTGCCTTAACTTTGCGTTGACTTGCGTTGCCTTGCCTTAGCCTTGCCTTGCCTTGCCTTGCCGTGCCTTGCCTTCCGATACCCTTTCCTTGCATTTCCGTGCCTTGACTTCCATTACCCTTTTCTTGCCTTGCCTTATCTTCGAGTTTCCTTGCGTTGTGTTGCGTTGTATAAGCCTTGCCTTGCCTTGCCCTGTCCTTCCCTTGCCTTGCTATGCCTTCAGTTACCCTTGCCTTGCCTTGCTTTGCCTTGCCTTGCCTTGCCTTCCGTTACGCTTTCCTTGCCTTGCTGTGCCTTCCGTTACCCTTTCCTTGCCTTGCTCTGCCTTGCATTGCCTTTGCTTCTGTTACCCTTTCCTTTCCTTGCCGTGCAGTGCCTAGCCTTGCGTTGTCGTGCCTTAGCCTTGCCTTGCCTTGCCGTGCCTTTCCTTGTCCTTCCCTTGCCTTGCCGAGCCTTCAGTTACCTTTGTCTTGCCATGCCGTGGCTTTCATTACCCTTGCCTTGCCTTGCCTCCCCTTGCTTTAGCCTTGCTTCTGTAGTCTTTCCTTCACTTTGCATTGCCTTGCGTTGCCTTTCCTCAGCTTTGCATTGCCTTGACGAGCCTTACCTTCCTTTACCCTTTCCTTGCCTTGCCGTGCATTGCCTAACCTTGCGTTGCCTTGCCTTAGCCTTGCCTTCCCTTGCCGTGCCTTGCGTGTAATTCCCTTTCCTTGCCCTGCCTTCCGTTACACTTCCCTTGCCTTGCTTTGCCTTGCCTTGCCATGCCTTCCGTTACCCTTCCCTTGCCTTGCCGTGCATTGCCTAGCCTTGCGTTGCCTTTCCTAAGCCTTGCCTTGCCTTGCCGTGCCTTGCCTTCGGTTACGTTTTCCTTGCCTTGCCGTGCCTTGCGTAGCGTTACCCTTTCCTTGCCTTGCCTAAACTTCGCGTTGCCTTGCTTTGCGTTGCGTTGCCTTAGCCTTGCCTTGCTTTGCCTTGCCTTGCCTTCCCTTACCATTGTCTTGCCTTGCCATGCCTTCGGTTACCCTTGCCTTGCCGTGCCTTCCCTTACCATTACCTTGCCTTGCCGTGCATTGCCCAGGCTTCTGTTGCCTTGGCCTTGCCTTGAGTTGCCGTGGCGTGCCTTCCATTACCCTTGCCTTGCCTTGCCTTGCCTTCTGTTCACCTTTCCTTGCCTTGCCGTCCATTGCCTAGCCTTGCGTTTTCGTGCCTTTGCCTTGACCGCCCTTGCCTTAGCATTGCTTGTCTTGCCTTCGCTTAACCTGGCCATGAATGTCATTGCCTTGCCTTAGCCTTGCCTTACCTTGCCTTGCCTTATCTTCTGTTACCCTTTCCTTGCCTTGCAGTCCATTGCCTACCCTTGGCGTTGCCTTGCCTTAGCCTTGCCTTGCCTTGCCGTGCCTTGCCTTGTCCTTCCCTTGCCTTGCCGTGCCTTCCGTTACACTTCCCTTGAGGTGCTTTGACTTGCCTTGCCTTGCCTTCCGTTACCCTTCCCTTGCCTTGCCGTGCTTTGCCTAGCCTTGCGTTGCTTTGCCTTAGCCTATCCCTGCCTTGCCCTGCCTTGCCTTGTCATTCCCATGCCTTGCCGTCCTTTCCGCTAACCTTGCCTTGCCTTGCTTTGACTTGCTTTGACTTGCCTTGCCTTGCTTTGCCTTGCCTTGCCTTGCCTTCCGTTACCCTTTACTTGCCTTGCCTTAACTTCGCTTTGTCTTGCGTTGCGTTGTATAAGCCTTGCCTTGCCTTGCCGTGCCTTGCCTTGTCCTTCCCCTCCCTTGCAATGCCTTCAGTTACACTTGCCTTGCCTTGCTTTACCTTGCCTTGCCTTGGGTTCCGTTACGCTTTCCTTGACTTGCTGTGCCTTCCGTTACCCTTTCCTTGCCTTGCTTTGCCTTGCATTGCCTTGCCTTCTGTTACCCTTTCCTTGCCTTGCCGTGCATTGCCTAGCCTTGCGTTGCATTGCCTTAGCATTGCCTTGCCATGCCGTGCCTTGACTTGTCCTTCCCTTGCCTTGCCGTGCCTTCCGTTACCCTTTTCTTGCCTTGCCCTGCCTTCGTTTACCCTTGCCTAGCCTTGCGTTACCTTGCCTTATCCTTGCCTTGCCTTGCCGTGCCTTACCTTGTCCTTCCCTCGCCTTGCCGTGCCTTCCGTTACACTTGCCTTGCCTTGCCGTGTATTGCCTAGCCTTGAGTTGCCTTGTCTTAGCCTTTCCTTTCCTTGCCCTGCCTTGCCTTGTCATTCCCAAGCCTGGCCTTCCCTTCCGTTACCCTTGCCTTGCCTTGCTTTGCCTTGCTTTGACTTGCATTGCCTTGCTTTGCCTAGCATTGCCTTGCTTTCTGTTACCCTTTCCTTGCCTTGCCTTAACTTTGCGTTGACTTGCGTTGCCTTCCCTTAGCCTTTCCTTGCCTTGCCGTGCCTTGCCTTCCGATACCCTTTCCTTGCTTTCCGTGCCTTGCCTTCCGTTACCCTTTCCTTGCCTTGCCTAAACTTCGCGTTGCCTTGCTTGGCTTGCCTTGCCTTAACCTTGCCTTGCTTTGCGTTGCCTTGCCTTATCCTTGCCTTGCTTTGCCTTGCCTTGCCTTGTCTTTCCCTTGTCTTGCCGTGCCTTCCATTACCCTTGCCTTGCCTTTATTTGTCTTGCCTTGCCCTGCCTTCCGTTACCCTTCCCTTGCCTTGCCGTGCATTGCGTAGCCTTCCGATGCCTTGCCTCAGCCTTTCCTTGCACTGCCTTGCCTTGTCCTTCCCTTGCCTTGCCTTGCCTTGCGTTACCCTTTCCTTGCCTTGCTTTCCCTTGCATTGCTTTGCCTTCTGTTACCCTTTCCTTGCCTTGCCTGAAAATGGCGTTGCCTTGCGTTGCCTTGCCTGAGCCTTGCCTTGCCTTGCCGTGCCTTGCCTTCCGTTATGTTTTCCTTGCCTTGCCGTCCCTTCCTTTACCTTTGCCTTGCTTTGCTTTGCCTTCCCTTGCCTTCTGTTACCCTTTCCTAGCCTTGCCGTGCAGTGCCTAGCCTTGCGTTGCCTTGCCTTAGCCTTGCTTTGCCATGCCGTGCCTTGCCTTGTCCTTCACTTGCCTTGCCGAGCCTTCCGTTACCCTTTCCTTGCCTTGCTTTGCCTTGCATTGCTTTGCCTTCTGTTACCCTTTCCTTACCTTGCCTGAAATTGCCGTTGCTTTGCGTTGCCTTGCCTTGCCTTGCCGTCCCTTGCCTTCCGTTACGTTTTCCTTGCCTTGCCGTGCCTTGCGTAGCGTTACCCTTTCCTTGCCTTGCCTAAACTTCCCGTTGCCTTGCTTTGGGTTGCGTTGCCTTAGCCTTGCCTTGCCTTACCGTGCCTTGCCTTGTCCTTCCCTTTCATTGCCTTGCCTTCAGTTACCCTTCCGTTCCACTGCTTTGCCTTGTCTTGCCTTGCCTTCCTTTACCCTTTGCTTGCAATTGTTGTGCCTTCTGTTACCCTTTCCTTGCCTTGCTTTGCCTTGCATTGCCTTGCCTTCTGTTACCCTTTCCTTGCTTGCCGTACATTGCATCGCCTTGCGTTGTCGTGCCTTAGACTTGTCTCCCCTTGCCTTGCCGAGCCTTCTGTTACCCTTGCCTTGCCTTGCCTCCCCTTGCCTTAGCCTTGCTTGGCTTGCCTTGCCTTAACATTGCATTGCCTTGCGTTCCCTTTCCTCAGCTTTGCATTGCCTTGCCGTTCCTTACTTTCCGTTACCCTTTCCTTCCCTTGCCGTGCATTGCCTAGCCTTGCGCTGTGCCATAGCATTGACTCCCCTTGCCTTAGCCTTGCTTGTCTTCCCTTCCCTTAACCTGGCCTTGCATGGCATTGCCTTGCCATAGCCTTGCCTTACCTTGCCTTGCCGTGCCATATCCTTCCCCTGCCTTGCCGTGCCTTCCGTTACCCTTGTCTTGCCTTACCGTGCCTTCCTTTACCCTTGCCTTGCTTTGCTTTGCCTTGCCTTGCCTTGCCTTCTATTACCCTTTCCTTGCCTTGTCGTGCATTGCCTAGCCTTGCGTTGCCGTACCTTAGCCATGCCTTGCCTGGCCATGCCTTGCCTTCCCTTGCCTTGCCGATCCTTCCGTTCCCCTTGTCTTGCCTTGCCGTGCCTTCCGTTACCCTTGCCTTGCCTTGCCTCCCCTTGCTTTAGCCTTGCTTGGGTTGTCTTGCCTTCACTTTGCATTGCCGTGCGTTGCCATTCCTCAGCTTTGCATTACCTTGACGAGCCTTACCTTCCTTTACCCTTTCCTTGCCTTGCCGTGCATTGCCTAGCCTTGCGTTGCCTTGCCTTAGGCTTGCCTTCCCTTGACGTGCCTTGCGTGTAATTCCCTTTCCTTGCCCTGCCTTCCGTTACACTTCCCTTGCCTTGCTTTGCCTTGCATTGCCTTGCCTTCTGTTACCCTTTCCTTGCCTTGCCGTGCATTGCCTAGCCTTGCGTTGCCTTGCCTTAGCCTTTCCTTGCCTTGCCCTGCCTTGCAATTTCCTTCCCTTGCCTTGCCGTCCCTTCCATTACACTTGCCTTGCCTTGCTTTGCCTTGCTTTGACTTGCCTTACCTTGCTTAAACTTGCCTTGCCTTGCCTTCCATTACCATTTCCTTGCCTTGTCTTAACGTCGTGTTGCCTTGCGTTGCCTTAGCCTTGCCTTGCCTTGCCGTGCCCTGCCTTGTCCTTCCCTTGCCTTGCCTTGCCTTGCGTTACCCTTTCCTTGCCTTGCTTTGCCTTGCATTGCTTTGCCTTCTGTTACCCATTCCTTGCCTTGCCTGAAATTGTCGTTGCCTTGCGTTGCCTTGCCTTACCCTTGCCTTGCCTTACCGTGCCTTGCCTTGTCCTTCCCTTTCATTGCCTTGCCTTCAGTTACCCTTCCCTTCCACTGCTTTGCCTTGTCTTGCCTTGCCTTCCTTTACCCTTTGCTTGCCTTGCTGTGCCTTCTGTAACCCTTTCCTTGCCTTGCCGTGCATTGCCTAGCCTTGCATTGTCGTCCATTAACTTTGTCTCCCCTTGCCTTAACCTTGCTTGTCTTGCCTTCATTTACCCTTGCCTAGCCTTGCGTTGCCTTGCCTTAGCCTTGTCTTGCCTTGCCTTGCCTTGCCTTATCCTTCCCTTGCCTTCCCGTGCCTTCCGTTACACTTCCTTTGCCTTGCTTTGCCTTGCCTTGCCTTGCCTTCCGTTACCCTTCCCTTGCCTTGCCGTGCATTGCCTAGCCTTGCATTGCCTTGCCTTGGCCCTGCCTTACCTTGCCTTGCCTTGCCATGACCTTCCCTTGCCTTGCCGTGCCTTCCATTACCCTTGTCTTGCCTTGCCGTGCCTTCCTTTACCCTTACCTTGCCTTGCTTTGCCTTGCCTTTCCTTGACTTCCGTTACCCTTTCCTTCCCTTATCCGTGCATTGCCTAGCCTTGCATTGTCTTGCGTTAGCCTTGCCTTGCATTCCATTACCCTTTCCTTGCATTGCCGTGCATTGCCTAGCCTTGCGTTGCCTTGCCGAGCCTACCGTTACCCTTGTCTTGCCTTGCCGTGCCTTGCCTTGCCCTTCCCTTGCCTTACCGAGACTTCCGTTACCCTTGTATTGCCTTGCCGTGCCTATCGTTACCCTTTCCTTGCCTCCCTTTGCCTTAGCCTTGCATCGGTTGCCTTCACTTTGCATTGCCTTGCGTTGCCTTTCCTCATCTTTGCATTGCCTTGCCGTGCCTTACCCTCCGTTACCCTTTCCTTGCCTTGCCGTACATTGCCTAGCCTTGCGTTGCATTGCCTTAGCATTGCCTTGCCATGCCGTGCCTTTCCTTGTCCTTCCCTTGCCTTGCCGTGCCTTCCGTTACCCTTTTCTTGCCTTTCCGTGCCTTCGTTTACCCTTGCCTAGCCTTGCGTTACCTTGCCTTATCCTTGCCTTGCCTTGCCGTGCCTTGCCTTGTCCTTCCCTCGCCTTGCCGTGCCTTCCGTTACACTTCCCTTGCCTTGCCTTGCCTTCCGTTACCCTTCCCTTGCCTTGCCGTGCATTGCCTAGCCTTGAGTTGCCTTGTCTTAGCCTTTCCTTTCCTTGCCCTGCCTTGCCTTGTCATTCCCAAGCCTGGCTGTCCCTTCCGTTACCCTTGCCTTGCCTTGCTTTGCCTTGCTTTGACTTGCATTGCCTTGCTTTGCCTAGCATTGCCTTGCTTTCTGTTACCCTTTCCTTGCCTTGCCTTAACTTTGCGTTGACTTGCGTTGCCTTCCCTTAGCCTTTCCTTGACTTGCCGTGCCTTGGCTTCCGATACCCTTTCCTTGCCTTTCCGTGCCTTGCCTTCCGTTACCCTTTCCTTGGCGTGCCTTAACTTCGCGTTGCCTTGCGTTGCGTTGCGTTGTAATAGCCTTGCCTTGCCTTGCCGTGCCTTGCCTTGTCCTTCCCTTGCCTTGCCATGCCTTCAGTTACCCTTGCCTTGCCTTGCTTTGCCTTGCCTTCCTTTGCCTTCCGTTACGCTTTCCTTGCCTTGCTGTGCCTTCCCTTACCCTTGCCTTGCCTTGCCTCCCCTTGCTTTAGCCGTGCTTGGGTTGTCTTGCCTTCACTTTGCATTGCCTTGCGTTGCCTTTTCTCAGCTTTGCATTGCCTTGACGTGCCTTACCTTTCTTTACCCTTTCCTTGCCTTGCCATGCATTGCCTCGCCTTGCGTTGTCGTGCCTTAGTCTTCTCTCCCCTTGCCTTGCCGAGCCTTCCGTTACCCTTGTCTTGCCTTGCCGTGTCTTCCGCTACCATTGCCTTGCCTTACCTCCCCTTGCCTTAGCCTTGCTTGGCTTGCCTTGCATTAACATTGCATTGCCTTGCGTTCCCTTTCCTCAGCTTTGCATTGCCTTGCCGTTCCTTACTTTCCGTTACCCATTCCTTGCCTTGACGTGCATTGCCTAGCCTTGCCGTGCCTTGAATTCCGTTACCCTTTCCTTGACTTGGCGTGTCTTCCCTTCCGTTACCCTTGCCTTGCCTTAACTTTGCGTTGCCTTGCGTTGCGTTGCGTTGCCTTGCCGTTGCGTTGCGTTGCCTTAGCCTTGCCTTGCCTTTGCTTGCCTTGCCTTCCGTTACCATTGTCTTGCCTTGCCAAGCCTTCGATTACCCTTGCCTTGCCGTGCCTTCCCTTACCGTTACCTTGCCTTGCCGTGCATTGCCCAGGCTTCTGTTGCCTTGGCCTTGCCTTGACTTGCCGTGGCGTGCCTTCCATTACCCTTGCCTTGCCTTGCCTTGCCTTCTGTTAACCTTTCCTTGCCTTGCCGTGCATTGCCTAGCCTTGCGTTGTCATGCCTTTGCCTTGACTCCCCTGGTCTTAGCCTTGCTTGTCTTGCCTTCCCTTAACCTGGCCATGCATGTCATTGCCTTGCCTTAGCCTTGCCTTACCTTGCCTTGCCTTTTCTTCTCTTACCCTTTCCTTGCCTTGCCGTCCATTTCCTAGCCTTGCGTTGTCGTGCATTAGCTTTGTCTCCCCTTGCCTTAACATTGCTTGTCTTGCCTTCCTTTAACCTGGCCTTGCATGGCATTGCCTTCCCTTAGCCTTTCCTTGCCTTGCCGTGCCTTGCATTCCGTTACCTTTTCCTTGCTTTCCCGTGGCTTCCCTTCCCTTACCCTTGCCTTGCCTTGCCTTAACTTTGCGTTGCCTTGCGTTGCGTTGCGCTGCCTTAGCCTTGCCTTGCCTTGCCGTGGCTTGCCTTGTCCTTCCCTTGCCTTGTCTTGCCTTCCGTTACACTTTCCTTGCGTTGCTGTGCCTTCCGTTACCCTTTCCTTGCCTTGCTTTGCCTTGCCTTGCCTTGCATTCCGTTACCCTTTCCGTTTCTTGCCGTGCATTGCCTACCCTTGCGTTGTCGTGCCTTAGCATTGACTCCCCTTGCCTCAGCCTTGCTTGTCTTGCCTTCCCTTAAGCTGGCCTTGCATGGCATTGCCTTGCCTTAGCCTTGCCTTACCTTTCCTTTGCCTTGAAATGACCTTCCCTGGCCTTGCCGTGCCTTCCGTTAACCTTGTCTTGCCTTGCCGTGCCTTCCTTTACCCTTGCCTTGCCTTGCTTTTCCTTGCCTTGCCTTGCATTCCGTTACCCTTTCCTTGCCTTGCTTTAACTTTGCGTTGCCTTGCGTTGCCTTGCCTTGGCCTTGCCTTGCCGTGCCTTGCATTCCGTTACCTTTTCCTTGCCTTCCCGTGCCTTCCCTTCCCTTGCCCTTGCCTTGCCTTGCCTTAACTTTGCGTTGCGTTGCGTTGGCTTAGCCTTGCCCTGCCTTGCCGTGCCTTACCTGCCGTTACCATTGTCTTGCCTTGCCATGCCTTCCGTTAGCCCTGCCTTGCCGTGCCTTGCCTTGTAATTCCCTTACCTTGCCGTGCCTTCCCTTACCCTTACCTTGCCCTGCCGTGCATTGCCTAGCATTGAGTTGCCTTGGCCTTGCCTTGACTTGCCGTGCCGTGCCTTCCGTTACCCTTACCTTGTCTTGCTTTGCCTTCCCTTCCGTTACCCTTTCCTTGCCTTGCCGTGCATTGCCTAGCCTTGCATTGTCGTGCCTTAGCTTTGACTGCCCTTGCCTTAGCCTTGCTTGTCTTGCCTTCCCTTAACCTGGCCTTGCATGGCATTGCCTTGCCTTAGCCTTGCCTTACCATGCCTTGCTCTGTCTTCTGTTACCCTTTCCTTGCCTTGCCGTGTATTGCCTAGCCTTGTGTTGTCGTGCCTTAGCCTTCCCTTGCCTTGCCGTTACTTGCCTTGCATTCTCCTTCCTTTGTCTTGACGTGACTTCCGTTACCGTTTCCGTTCCTTGCGGTGCATTGCCCAGCCTTGCCTGGTCGTGCCTTAGCCTTGCCTTGCCTTGCCTTACCCTTACTTGGCTTGCCTTGCCTTGCCGTGTCTTCCGTTACCCTTGCCTTGCCTTGCTTAGCCTTGCCTTGCCTTGTGGTCCGTTACCCTTCAATTGCCTTGCGGTACATTGCCTAGCCTTGCATTGCCTTGCCTTACTCTTGCCTTGCCTTCCCATGCCTTGCCTTCCGTTACCCTTTCCTGGCCTTGACGTGCATTGCCTGGCCTTCCGTTTTCGTGCCTTAGCCTTCGCTTGCGTTGCCGTGCCTTGCCTTGCCCTTCCCTTGCCTTGGCGAGCTTTCCGTTACCCTTGTCTTGCCTTGCCGTGCCTTCCGTTCCCCTTGCATTTCCTTGCCAAGCATTGCCTACGCTTGTGTTATCGTGCCTTAGCCTTGCCTCCAATTGCCTTAGACTTGCTTGGCTTGCCTTGCCTTACCATTGCCTAGCTTAGCATTGTCGTACCTTAGCCTTGCCTTGTCTTCCCGTGCCTTGCCTTGCCTTTCCCTTGCCTTGCCGTGCCTTCCGTTACCCTTGCCTTGCCTCCATTTGCCTTGGCCTTGCGTCGGTTGCCTTCACGTTGCATTGCCTTACGTTGCCTTTCCTCATCTTTGCATTGCCTTGCCGTGCCTTGCCTTCCGTTACCCTTTCCTTGCCTTGCCGTACATTGCCTAGCCTTGCGTTGCCTTGCCTTAGCATTGTTTTGCCATGCCGTGACTTGCCTTGTCCTTCCCTTGCCTTGCCGTGCCTTCCGTTACCCGTGTCTTGCCTTGCCGTGCCTTCGTTTACCCTTGCCTACGCTTGCGTTGCCTTGCCTTAGCCTTGGCTTGCCGTGCCTTGCCTTGTCCTTCCTTCGCCTTCTCGTGCCTTCCGTTACATTTCCCTTGCCTTGCTTTGCCTTGCCTTGCCTTGCATTCCGTTACCCTTCCCTTGCCTTGCCGTGCATTGCCTAGCCTTGCGTTGCCTTTACTTAGCCTTTCCTTGCCTTGCCCTGCCTTGCCTTGTCCTTCCCATGCTTGCCGTCCCTTCCGTTATCCTTGCCTTGCCTTGCTTTGCCTTGCTTTGACTTGCCTTGCCTCGCTTTGCCTTGCCTTGCCTTGCCTTCCGTTACCCTTTCCTTGCCTTGCTATGCCTTGCATTGCCTTGCTTTCTGTTACCCTTTCCTTGCCTGGCCTTAACTTTGCGTTGACTGCGTTGCCTTGCCTTAGCCTTGCCTTGCCTTGCCGTGCCTTGCCTTCCGATACCCTTTCCTTGCCTTTCCTTGCCTTGCCTTAACTTCGCGTTGCCTTGCGTTGCTTTGAGTTGTATAAGCCTTGCCTTGCCTTGCCGTGCATTGCCTTGTCCTTCCCTTGCCTTGCCATGCCTTCAGTTACCCTTGCCTTGCCTTGCTTTGCCTTGCCTTGCCTTGCCTTCCGTTACCCATTCCTTGTCTTGCTGTGCCTTCCGTTACTCTTTCCTTGCCTTGCTTTGCCTTGCATTGCCTTGCCTTCTGTTACCCTTTCCTTGCCTTTACGTGCATTGCCTAGACTTGCGTTGTCGTGCCTTAGCCTTGTCTCCCCTTGCCTTAGCCTTGCATGGCATTGCCTTGCCTTAGCCTTGCCTTACCTTTCCTTTGCCTTGCCATGACCTTCCCTTGCCTTGCCGTGCCTTCCGTTACCCTTGTCTTGCCTTGCCGTGCCTTCCTTTACCCTTGCCTTGCCTTGCTTTTCATTGCATTTCCTTGCATTCCTTACCCTTTCCTTGCCTTGCTTTAACTTTGCGTTGCCTTGCCTTGGCCTTGCCTTTCCTTGCCGTGCCCCCTGTTACCCTTGCCTTTTCTTGCTTTGCCTTGCCTTGCCTTCGGTTACCATTTCTTTGCCTTGCCGTGCATTGCCTAGCCTTTCCTTGCCTTGCCTTAACTTTGCGTTGACTTGCGTTGCCTTGTCTTAGCCTACCCTTGCCTTGCCGTACCTTTCCTTGTCCTTCCATTGCCTTGCCGTGCCTTCCGTTACCCTTGCCTTGCCTCCCTTTGCCTTGGCCTTGCTTCGGTTGCCTTACGTTGCCTTTCCTCATCTTTGCATTGTCTTGCCGTGCCTTGCTTTCCGTTACCCATTCCTTGCCTTGCCGTACATTGCCTAGCCTTGCGTTGCCTTGCCTTAGCATTGCTTTGCCATGGCGTGCCTTGCCTTGTCCTTCCCTTGCCTTGCCGTGCCTTCCATTACCCTTGTCTTGCCTTGCCGTGCCTCCGTTTACCCTTGCCTAGCCTTGCGTTGCCTTGCCTTAGCCTTGCCTTGCCTTGCCGTGCCTTGCCTTGTCCTTCCTTCGCCTTGTCGTGCCTTCCGTTACACTTCCCTTGCCTTGCTTTGCCTTGCCTTGCCTTGCATTCCGTTACCCTTCCCTTGCCTGGCCGTGCATTGCCTAGCCTTGCGTTGCCTTGCCTTTGCCTTTCCTTGCCTTGCCCTGCCTTGCCTTGTCCTTCCCATGCCTTGCCGTCCCTTCCGTTACCCTTGCCTTGCCTTGCTTTGCCTTGCTTTGACTTGCCTTGCCTCGCTTTGCCTTTCCTTGCCTTGCCTTCCGTTACCCTTTCCTTGCCTTGCTTTAACTTTGCGTTGCCTTGCATTGCCTTGCCTTGGCCTTGCCTTGCCTTGCCGTGCCTTGCATTCCGTTACGTTTTCCTTGCCTTCCCGTGCCTTCCCTTCCCTTACCCTTGCCTTGCCTTGCCTTACCTTCGCGTTGCTTTGCGTTGTGTTGCGTTGCCTTAGCCTTGCCCTGCCTTGCCGTGCCTTACCTGCCGTTACCATTGACATGACTTGCCATGCCTTCCGTTAGCCCTGCCTTGCCGTGCCTTACCTTGTAATTCCCTTGCCTTGCCGTGCCTTCCCTTACCCTTCCCTTGCCCCGTCGTGCATTGCCTAGAATTGAGTTATCTTGTCCTTGCCTTGCCTTGATTTGCCTTGCCTTGCCTTGCCGTCCGTTACGCTTTCCTTGTCTTGCTGTGCCTTCCGTTACCCTTTCCTTGCCTTGCTTTGCCTTGCATTGCCTTGCCTTTTGTTACCCTTTCCTTGCCTTTACGTGCATTGCCTAGACTTGCGTTGTCCTGCCTTAGCCTTGTCTCCCCTTGCCTTAGCCTTGCTTGTCTTGCCATTCCTTAACCTGGCCTTGCATGGCATTGCCTTGCCTTAGCCTTGCCTTACCTTTCCTTTGCCTTGCCATGACCTTCCCTTGCCTTGCCATGCCTTCCGTTACCCTTGTCATGCCTTGCCGTGCCTTCCTTTACCCTTGCCTTGCCTTACTTTTCCTTGCCTTGCCTTGCCTTCAGTTACCATTGTCTTGCCTTGCCATGCCTTCGGTTACCCTTGCCTTGCCGTGCCTTCCCTTACCGTTAACTTGCCTTGCCGTGCATTGCCCAGCCTTCTGTTGCCTTGGCCTTGCCTTGACTTGCCGTGGCGTGCCTTCCATTACCCTTGCCTTGCCTTGCCTTGCCTTCTGTTCACCTTTCCTTGCCTTGCCGTGCATTGCCTAGCTTTGCGTTTTCGTGCCTTTGCCTTGACTCCCCTTGCCTTAGACTTGCTTGTCTTGCCTTCACTTAACCTGGGCATTAATTTCATTGCCTTGCCTTAGCCTTGCCTTACCTTGCCTTGCCTTGTCTTCTGTTACCCTTTCCTTGCCTTGCCGTCCATTGCCTAGCCTTGGGTTGTCGTGCATTAGCTTTGTCTCCCCTTGCCTTAACCTTGCTTGTCTTGCCTTCCCTTAACCTGGCCTTGCCTGGCATTGCCTTGCCTTAGCCTTCCCTTACCTTGCCATGCCCTTCCCTTGTCTTGCCGTGCCTTCTGTTACACTTGTCTTGCCTTGCCGTGCCTTCCTTTACCCTTGCCTTGCCACGCTTTGCCTTGCCTTTCCTTGCCTTCCGTTACCCTTTCCTTGCCTTATCCGTGCAGTGCCTAGCCTTGCATTGTCGTGCCTTAGCCTTGCGTTGCCTTGCCTTGCCTTCCGTTACCCTTTACTTGCATTGCCGTGCAATGCCTAGCCTTGCGTTTCCTCGCCGAGCCTTCCGTTACCCTTGTCTTGCCTTGCCGTACCTTGCCTTGTCCTTCCCTTGCCTTTCCGAGACATCCGTTACCCTTGTCTTGCCGTGCCTTCCTTTACCCTTGCCTTGCCTTGCCTCCCCTTGACTTAGCCTTGCGTGGGTTATGTTGCCTTCACTTTGCATTGCCTTGCGTTGCCTTTCCTCATCTTTGCATTGCCTTGCCGTGCCTTGCCTTCCGTTACCCTTTACTTGCCTTGCCATAACATTGCCTAGCCTTGCGTTGCCTTGCCTTAGAATTGCCTTGCCTTGCCGTGCCTTTCCTTGTCCTTCCCTTGCCTTGCCGAGCCTTCAGTTACCTTTGTCTTGCCATGCCGTGGCATCCATTACCCTTGCCTTGCCTTGCCTCCCCTTGCTTTAGCCTTGCTTGTGTTGTCTTGCCTTCACTTTGCATTGCCTTGCGTTGCCTTTCCTCAGCTTTGCATTGCCTTGACGAGCCTTACCTTCCTTTATCCTTTCCTTGCCTTGCCGTGCATTGCCTAGCCTTGCGTTGCCTTGCCTTAGCCTTGCCTTCCCTTGCCGTGCCTTGCATGTAATTCCCTTTCCTTGCCCTGCCTTCCGTTACACTTTCCTTGCCTTGCTTTGCCTTGCCTTGCCTTGCCTTCCGTTACCATTCCCTTGCCTTGCCGTGCATTGCCTAGCCTTGCGTTGCCTTGCCTAAGCCTTGCCTTGCCTTGCCGTGCCTTGCCTTCGGTTACGTTTTCGTTGCCTTGCCGTGCCTTGCGTAGCGTTACCCTTTCCTTCCCTTGCCTAAACTTCGCGTTGCCTTGCTTTGCCTTGCCTTGCCTTCCCTTACCATTGTCTTGCCTTGCCAAGCCTTCGGTTACCCTTGCCTTGCCGTGCCTTCCCTTACCGTTACCTTGCCTTGCCGTGCATTGCCCAGCCTTCTGTTGCCTTGGCCTTGCCTTGAGTTGCCGTGGCGTGCCTTCCATTACCCTTGCCTTGCCTTGCCTTGCCTTCTGTTCACCTTTCCTTGCCTTGCCGTCCATTGCCTAGCCTTGCGTTTTCGTGCCTTTGCCTTGACTCCCCTTGCCTTAGCCTTGCTTGTCTTGCCTTCGCTTAGCCTGGCCATGAATGTCATTGCCTTGCCTTAGCCTTGCCTTACCTTGCCTTGCCTCATCTTCTGTTACCCTTTCCTTGCCTTGCCGTCCATTGCCTAGCCTTGCGTTGTCGTGCCTTAGCCTTGTCTCCCCTTGCCTCAGCCTTGCTTGGCTTGCCTTGCCTTACCCTTGCCTTGCATTGCGTTGCCTTGCCTTATCCTTGCCTTGCCTTGCCTTGCCTTGTCTTTCCCTTGCCTTGCCGTGCCTTCCATTACCCTTGCCTTGCCTTGCTTTTCCTTGCCTTGCCTTGCCTTCCGTTACCCTTTCCTTGCCTTGTCTTAACTTTGCGTTACCTTGCGTTGCCTTCCCTTAGCTTTGCCTTGCCGTGCCTTGCATTCCGATAACCTTTCCTGGCCTTGCCGTTCTTTCCCTTCCGTTACCGTTTCCTTGCCTTGTCGTGCATTACCTAGCCTTGCGTCGCCTTGCCTTAGCCTTTCCTTGCCTTGCCCTTCCTTGCCTTGTCCTTCCCATGCCTTGCTTTCCCTTCCGTTAACTTTGCCTTGCCTTGCTTTGCCTTGCTTTGACTTGCCTTGCCTTGCTTTGCTTTCACTTGCCTTGCCTTCCGTTACACTTCCCTTGCTTTGCCTTGCCTTGCCTTGCCTTCCGTTACTCTTTCTTTGCCTTGCCGTGCCTTGCCTTGTCCTTCCCTTGCCTTGCCGTGCCTTCACTCACCCTTACCTTGCCTTGCCGTGCATGGCCGAGCCATGTGTTGCCTTGGCCTTGACTTGACTTGCCGTGCCATGCCTTCCGTTACCCTTGCCTTTTCTTGCTTTGCCTTCTCTTCCGTTACCCTTTCCTTGCCTTGTCGTGCATTGCCTAGCCTTGCGTTGTCGTGCCTTAGCCTTGACTCCCTTTGCCTTAGCCTTGCTTGTCTTGCATTCCCTTAACCCTTCCTTGCATGGCATTGCCTTGCCTTAGCCTTGCCTTACGTTGCATTGCCTTTTCTTCTTTTACGCTTTCCTTTCCTTGCCGTCCATTGCTTAGCCTTGCGTTGTCGTGCATTAGCTTTGTCTCCCATTGCCTTAACCTTGCTTGTCTTGCCTTCCTTTAACCTGGCCTTGTATGGCATTGCCTTGCCATAGCCTTGCCTTACCTTGCCTTGCCTTGCCATGTCCTTCCCTTGCCTTGTCGGGCCTTCCGTTACCCTTGTCTTGCCTTGCCGTGCCTTCCTTTACCCTTGCATTGTCTTGCTTTGCCTTGCCTTGCCTTGCCTTCCGTTACCCTTTACTTGCCTTATCCGTGCATTGCCTAGCCTTGCATTGTCTTGCCTTAGCCTTGCCTTGCATTCCGTTACCCTTTCATTGCATTGCCGTCCATTGCCTAGCCTTGCGTTGCCTTGCCGAGCCTTCCGTTACCCTTGTCTTGCCTTGCCGTGCATTGCCTTGACCTTCCCTTGCCTTGCCGAGCCTTCCGTTACCTTTGTCTTGCCTTGCCGTGCCTTCCGTTACTCTTGCCTTGCCTTGCCTCCCTTTGCCTTAGCCTTGCGTCGGTTGTGTTGCGTTCACTTTGCCTTGCTTTGCCTTGCCTTGCCTACCGTTACCCTTCCCTTGCCTTGCCGTGCATTGCCTAGCCTTGCGTTGCCTTGCCGAGCCTTCCGTTACCCTTATCTTGCATTGCCTTGCTTTGTGTTACCCTTTCCTTGCTTTGCCTTAACTTTGCGTTGACTTGCGTTGCCTTGCCTTAGCCTTGCCTTGCCTTTCCGTGCCTTGCCTTCCGTTACCCTTTCCTTACCTTGCCTTAACTTCGCGTTGCCTTGCGTTGCGTTGCGTTGTATAAGTCTTGCCTTGCCTTGCCGTGCCTTGCTTTGTCATTCCCTTGCCTTGCCATGCCTTCTGTTACCCTTGCCTTTCCTTGCTTTGCCTTGCCTTGCCTTGCCTTCCGTTACGCTTTCCTTGCCTTACTGTGCCTTCCGTTACCCTTTCCTTGCCTTGCTTTGCCTTGCATTGCCTTGCTTTCTGTTACCCTTTCCATGACTTTGCGTTGGCTTGCGTTGCCTTGCCTTAGCCTTGCCCTGCCTTGCCGTGCCTTGCCTTCCGATACCCTTTCCTTGCCTTTCCGTGCCTTGCCTTCCATTACCCTTTACTTGCCTTGCCTTAACTTCGCGTTGCCTTGCGTTGCGTTGCGTTGTATAAGCCTTGCCTTGCCTTGCCGTGCCTTGCCTTGCCTTCCGTTACGCTTTCCTTGCCTTGATGTGCATTCCGTTACCCTTTTCTTGCCTTGCTTTGCCTTGCATTGCCTTGCCTTCTGTTACCCTTTCCTTGCCTTGCCGTGCATTGCCTAGCCTTGCGTTGTCGTGCCTTAGCGTTGTCTCCCCTTGCCTTAGCCTTGCCTTGCTTTGCGTTGCCGTGCCTTATCCTTGCCTTGCCTTGCCTTGTCTTTTCCTTGCCTTGCCGTGCCTTCCGTTACCCTTGCGTTGCCTTGCTTTTCCGTGCCTTGCCTTGCCTTCCGTTACCCTTTCTTTGCCTTGCCTTACCTTTCTATGCCTTGCCATAGCCTTGCATTGCCTTGCCGTGCCTTGCAATCCGTTACCCATTCCTTCCCTTGCCGTGCCTTGCCTTCTGTTACCCTTTCCTTGCCTTGCCGTGCATTGCCTAGCCTTGCCTTTTCGTGGCTTAGACTTGCCTCCCCTTAAGTTAGCCTTGCTTGGCTTGCCTGACCTTAACCTTGCCTTGCCTTGCCTTGCGTTGCCCTGCCTTAGCCTTACCTTACCTTGCCGTGCCTTGCCTTTCCTTGTCCTTCCCTTGTCTTGCCATGCCTTCCATTACCCTTGCCTTGCCTTGATTTGTCTTGCCTTGCATTGCCTTGCCTTCTGTTACCCTTTACTTTCCTTGCCGTCCATTGCCTAGACTTACGTTGTCGTGCATTAGCTTTGTCTCCACTTGCCTTAACCTTGCTTGTCTTGCCTTCTTTAACCTGGCCTTGCATGGCATTGCCTTGCCTTAGCCTTGACTTGCCTTGCCGTGCCTTGCCTTGTCCTTCCCTTGCCTTGTCGGGCCTTCCGTTACACTTCCCTTGCCTTGCTTTGCCTTGCGTTGAATTGCCTTCCGTTACCCTTCCCTTGCCTTACCGTGCATTGCCTAGCTTTGCGTTACCTTGCCTTAGCCTTTCCCTGCCTTGCCCTGCCTTGCCTTGTCCTTCCCATGCCTTGCCTTCCCTTCCATTACCCTTGACTTGCCTTGCTTTCCCTTGCTTTGACTTGCCTTGCCTAGCTTTGCCTTGCCTTGCCTTGCCTTCCGTTACCCTTTCCTTGCCTTGCTTTGCCTTGCATTGCCTTGCTTTCTGTTACCCTTTCCTTGGCTTGCCTTGTCATGCCTTGCTTCCGATACCCTTTCCTTGCCTTTCCGTTCCTTGCCTTCCGTTACCCTTTCCTTGCCTTGCCTTAAATTCGCGTTGCCTTGCATTGCGTAGCGTTTTATAAGCCTTGCCTTGCCTTGCCGTGCCTTGCCTTGTCTTTCCCTTGCCTTGCCGTCCCTTCCATTACCCTTGACTTGCCTTGCTTTTCCGTGCCTTGCCTTGAATTCCGTTGCCTTAACTTTGCGTTGCCTTGAGTTGCCTTGCATTAGGCTTGCGTTACCTTGCCGTGCCCTGCATTCCGTTACCCTTTCCTTCCCTTGCCGTGCCCTCCCTTCCGTTACACTTGCCTTGCCTCGCCTTAACTTTGCGATGACTTGCATTTCGTTGCTCTGCCTTGGCCTTGCCTTGCCTTGCCTTGCCGTGCCTTTACTTCTGTTACCATGTCTTGCCTTGCCATGCCTTCCGTTACCCTTGCCTTGCGGTGCCTTGCCTTGCCCTTCCCTTGCCTTGCCGTGCCTTCCCTTACCCTTACGTTGCCTTGCCGTGCCTTCCGTTACACTTCCCATGTCTTGCTTTTCCTTGCCTTGCATTGCCATCCGTTACCCATCCCTTGCATTGCCGTGCATTGCCTAGCCTTGCGTTGCGTTGCCTTAGCCTTTCCTTGCCTTGCCCTGCCTTGCCTTGTCCTTCCCATGCCTTGCTGTCCATTCCGTTAACCTTGCATTGCCTTGCTTTGCCTTGCTTTGACTTGCCTTGCCTTGCTTTGCGTTGCCTTGCCTTGCCTTCCGTTACCCTTTACTTGCATTGCCGTGCAATGCCTAGCCTTGCGTTTCCTCGCCGAGCCTTCCGTTACCCTAGTCTTGCCTTGCCGTACCTTGCCTTGTCCTTCCCTTGCCTTGCCGAGACTTCCGTTACCCTTGTCTTGCCGTGCCTTCCTTTACCCTTGCCTTCCCTTGCCTCCCCTTGACTTAGCCTTGCGTGGGTTATGTTGCCTTCACTTTGCATTGCCTTGCGTTGCCTTTCCTCATCTTTGCATTGCCTTGCCGTGCCTTGCCTTCCGTTACCCTTTACTTGCCTTGCCATAACATTGCCTAGCCTTGCGTTGCCTTGCCTTAGAATTGCCTTGCCTTGCCGTGCCGTTCCTTGTCCTTCCCTTGCCTTGCCGAGCCTTCAGTTACCTTTGTCTTGCCATGCCGTGGCTTCCATTACCCTTGCCTTGCCTTGCCTCCCCTTGCTTTAGCCTTGCTTGTGTTGTCTTGCCTTCACTTTGCATTGCCTTGCGTTGCCTTTCCTCAGCTTTGCATTGCCTTGACGAGCCTTACCTTCCTTTACCCTTTCCTTGCCTTGCCGTGCATTGCCTAGCCTTGCGTTGCCTTGCCTTAGCCTTGCCTTCCCTTGCCGTGCCTTGCGTGTAATTCCCTTTCCTTGCCCTGCCTTCCGTTACACGTCCCTTGCCTTCCTTTGCCTTGCCTTGCCTTGCCTTCCGTTACCCTTCCCTTGCCTTGCCGTGCATTGCCTAGCCTTGCGTTGCCTTGCCTAAGCCTTGCCTTGCCTTGCCGTGCCTTGCCTTCGGTTACGTTTTCCTTGCCTTGCCGTGCCTTGCGTAGCGTTACCCTTTCCTTGCCTTGCCTAAACTTCGCGTTGCCTTGCTTTGCCTTGCCTTGCCTTCCCTTACCATTGTCTTGCCTTGCCATGCCTTCGGTTACCCTTGCCTTGCCGTGCCTTCCCTTACCGTTACCTTGCCTTGCCGTGCATTGCCCAGCCTTCTGTTGCCTTGGCCTTGCCTTGAGTTGCCGTGGCGTGCCTTCCATTACCCTTGCCTTGCCTTGCCTTGCCTTCTGTTCACCTTTCCTTGCCTTGCCGTCCATTGCCTAGCCTTGCTTTTTCTTGCCTTTGCCTTGACTCCCCTTGCCTTAGCCTTGCTTGTCTTGCCTTCGCTTAACCTGGCCATGAATGTCATTGCCTTGCCTTAGCCTTGCCTTACCTTGCCTTGCCTCATCTTCTGTTACCCTTTCCTTGCCTTGCCGTCCATTGCCTAGCCTTGCGTTGTCGTGCCTTAGCCTTGTCTCCCCTTGCCTCAGCCTTGCTTGGCTTGCCTTGCCTTAACCTTGCCTTGCTTTGCGTTGCCTTGCCTTATCCTTGCCTTGCCTTGCCTTGTCTTTCCCTTGCCTTGCCGTGCCTTCCATTACCCTTGCCTTGCTTTGATTTTCCTTGCCTTGCCTTGCCTTCCGTTACCCTTTCCTTGCCTTGTCTTAACTTTGCGTTACCTTGCGTTGCCTTCCCTTAGCTTTGCCTTGCCGTGCCTTGCATTCCGATACCCTTTCCTGGCCTTGCCGTTCTTTCCCTTCCGTTACCGTTTCCTTGCCTTGCCGTGCATTGCCTAGCCTTGTGCGCCTTGCCTTAGCCTTTCCTTGCCTTGCCCTTCCTTGCCTTGTCCTTCCCATGCCTTGCTTTCCCTTCCGTTAACTTTGGCTTGCCTTGCTTTGCCTTGCTTTGACTTGCCTTCCTTGCTTTGCTTTCACTTGCCTTGCCTTCCGTTACACTTCCCTTGCTTTGCCTTGCCTTGCCTTGCCTTCCGTTACTCTTTCCTTGCCTTGCCGTGCCTTGCCTTGTCCTTCCCTTGCCTTGCCGTGCCTTCACTCACCCTTACCTTGCCTTGCCGTGCATTGCCGAGCCATGTGTTGCCTTGGCCTTGACTTGACTTGCCGTGCCATGCCTTCCGTTACCCTTGCCTTTTCTTGCTTTGCCTTCTCTTCCGTTACCCTTTCCTTGCCTTGTCGTGCATTGCCTAGCCTTGCGTTGTCGTGCCTTAGCCTTGACTCCCCTTTCCTTAGCCTTGCTTGTGTTGCATTCCCTTAACCCTTCCTTGCATGGCATTGCCTTGCCTTAGCCTTGCCTTACGTTGCATTGCTTTTTCTTCTGTTACGCTTTCCTTCCCTTGCCGTCCATTGCTTAGCCTTGCGTTGTCGTGCATTAGCTTTGTCTCCCCTTGCCTTAACCTTGCTTGTCTTGCCTTCCTTTAACCTGGCCTTGTATGGCATTGCCTTGCCATAGCCTTGCCTTACCTTGCCTTGCCTTGCCATGTCCTTCCCTTCCCTTGCCTTGCCGTGCCTTCCGTTGCCTTGCCTTGCCTTCCGTTACCCTTTACTTGCCTTATCCGTGCATTGCCTAGCCTTGCATTGTCTTGCCTTAGCCTTGCCTTGCATTCCGTTACCCTTTCCTTGCATTGCCGTCCATTGCCTAGCCTTGCGTTGCCTTGCCGAGCCTTCCGTTACCCTTGTCTTGCCTTGCCGTGCATTGCCTTGACCTTCCCTTGCCTTGCCGAGCCTTCCGTTACCGCTGTCTTGCCTTGCCGTGCCTTCCGTTACTCTTGCCTTGCCTTGCCTCCCTTTGCCTTAGCCTTGCGTCGGTTGTGTTGCGTTCACTTTGCCTTTCTTTGCCTTGCCTTGCCTACCGTTACCCTTCCCTTGCCTTGCCGTGCATTGCCTAGCCTTGCGTTGCCTTGCCGAGCCTTCCGTTACCCTTATCTTGCATTGCCTTGCTTTGTGTTACCCTTTCCTTGCCTTGCCTTAACTTTGCGTTGACTTGCGTTGCCTTGCCTTAGCCTTGCCTTGCCTTTCCGTGGCTTGCCTTCCGTTACCCTTTCCTTACCTTGCCTTAACTTCGCGTTGCCTTGCGTTGCGTTGCGTTGTATAAGCCTTGCCTTGCCTTGCCGTGCCTTGCCTTGCCTTCCGTTACGCTTTCCTTGCCTTGATGTGCATTCCGTTACCCTTTTCTTGCCTTGCTTTGCCTTGCATTGCCTTGCCTTCTGTTACCCTTTCCTTGCCTTGCCGTGCATTGCCTAGCCTTGCGTTGTCGTGCCTTAGCGTTGTCTCCCCTTGCCTTAGCCTTGCCTTGCTTTGCGTTGCCGTGCCTTATCCTTGCCTTGCCTTGCCTTGTCTTTCCCTTGCCTTGCCGTGCCTTCCGTTACCCTTGCGTTGCCTTGCTTTTCCGTGCCTTGCCTTGCCTTACCTTTCTATGCCTTGCCATAGACTTGCATTGCCTTGCCGTGCCTTGCAATCCGTTACCCATTCCTTCCCTTGCCGTGCCTTGCCTTCTGTTACCCTTTCCTTGCCTTGCCGTGCATTGCCTAGCCTTGCCTTTTCGTGGCTTAGACTTGCCTCCCCTTAAGTTAGCCTTGCTTGGCTTGCCTGACCTTAACCTTGCCTTGCCTTGCCTTGCGTTGCCCTGCCTTAGCCTTACCTTACCTTGCCGTGCCTTGCCTTTCCTTGTCCTTCCCTTGTCTTGCCATGCCTTCCATTACCCTTGCCTTGCCTTGATTTGTCTTGCCTTGCATTGCCTTGCCTTCTGTTACCCTTTACTTTCCTTGCCGTCCATTGCCTTGACTTACGTTGTCGTGCATTAGCTTTGTCTCCACTTGCTTAACCTTGCTTTTCTTGCCTTCTTTAACCTGGCCTTGGATGGCATTGCCTTGCCTTAGCCTTGACTTGCCTTGCCGTGCCTAGCCTTGTCCTTCCCTTGCCTTGTCGGGCCTTCCGTTACACTTCCCTTGCCTTGCTTTGCCTTGCGTTGAATTGCCTTCCGTTACCCTTCCCTTGCCTTACCGTGCATTGCCTAGCATTGCGTTGCCTTTCCTTAGCCTTTCCCTGCCTTGCCCTGCCTTGCCTTGTCCTTCCCATGCCTTGCCTTCCCTTCCATTACCCTTGCCTTGCCTTGCTTTCCCTTGCTTTGACTTGCCTTGCCTAGCTTTGCCTTGCCTTGCCTTGCCTTCCGTTACCCTTTCCTTGCCTTGCTTTGCCTTGCATTGCCTTGCTTTCTGTTACCCTTTCCTTGGCTTGCCTTGCCATGCCTTGCCTTCCGATACCCTTTCCTTGCCTTTCCGTTCCTTGCCTTCCGTTACCCTTTCCTTGCCTTGCCTTAAATTCGCGTTGCCTTGCATTGCGTAGCGTTTTATAAGCCTTGCCTTGCCTTGCCGTGCCTTGCCTTGTCTTTCCCTTGCCTTGCCGTCCCTTCCATTACCCTTGACTTGCCTTGCTTTTCCGTGCCTTGCCTTGCCTTCCGTTGCCTTAACTTTTTGTTGCCTTGAGTTGCCTTGCATTAGGCTTGCGTTACCTTGCCGTGCCCTGCATTCCGTTACCCTTTCCTTCCCTTGCCGTGCCCTCCCTTCCGTTACACTTGCCTTGCCTCGCCTTAACTTTGCGATGACTTCCCTTGCGTTGCGCTGCCTTGGCCTTGCCTTGCCTTGCGGTGCCTTTACTTCTGTTACCATGTCTTGCCTTGCCATGCCTTCCGTTACCCTTGCCTTGCGATGCCGTGCAATGCCTAGCCTTGAGTTTCCTCGCCGAGCCTTCCGTTACCCTAGTCTTGCCTTGCCGTACCTTGCCTTGTCCTTCCCTTGCCTTTCTGATACTTCCGTTACCCTTGTCTTGCCGTGCCTTCCTTTACCCTTGCCTTGCCTTGCCTCCCCTTGACTTAGCCTTGCGTGGGTTATGTTGCCTTCACATTGCATTGCCTTGAGTTTCCTTTCCGCATCTTTGCATTTCCTTGCCGTGCCTTGCCTTCCGTTACCCTTTACTTGCCTTGCCATAACATTGCCTAGCCTTGCGTTGCCTTGCCTTAGAATTGCCTTGCCTTGCCGTGCCTTTCCTTGTCCTTCCCTTGCCTTGCCGAGCCTTCAGTTACCTTTGTCTTGCCATGCCGTGGCTTCCATTACCCT
Organism: Macrotis lagotis; assembly: GCF_037893015.1. Lineage (NCBI taxonomy): Eukaryota > Metazoa > Chordata > Mammalia > Peramelemorphia > Peramelidae > Macrotis > Macrotis lagotis. The sequence continues at coordinate 342,966 of NW_027421941.1, read as the reverse complement.
TGCCTTGCCTTGCCTCCCCTTGCTTTAGCCTTGCTTGTGTTGTCTTGCCTTCACTTTGCATTGCCTTGCGTTGCCTTTCCTCAGCTTTGCATTGCCTTGACGAGCCTTACCTTCCTTTACCCTTTCCTTGCCTTGCCGTGCATTGCCTAGCCTTGCGTTGCCTTGCCTTAGCCTTGCCTTCCCTTGCCGTGCCTTGCGTGTAATTCCCTTTCCTTGCCCTGCCTTCCGTTACACTTCCCTTGCCTTGCTTTGCCTTGCCTTGCCTTGCCTTCCGTTACCCTTCCCTTGCCTTGCCGTGCATTGCCTAGCCTTGCGTTGCCTTGCCTAAGCCTTGCCTTGCCTTGCCGTGCCTTGCCTTCGGTTACGTTTTCCTTGCCTTGCCGTGCCTTGCGTAGCGTTACCCTTTCCTTGCCTTGCCTAAACTTCGCGTTGCCTTGCTTTGGGTTGCGTTGCCTTAGCCTTGCCTTGCTTTGCCTTGCCTTGCCTTCCCTTACCATTGTCTTGCCTTGCCATGCCTTCGGTTACCCTTGCCTTGCCGTGCCTTCCCTTACCGTTACCTTGCCTTGCCGTGCATTGCCCAGCCTTCTGTTGCCTTGGCCTTGCCTTGAGTTGCCGTGGCGTGCCTTCCATTACCCTTGCCTTGCCTTGCCTTGCCTTCTGTTCACCTTTCCTTGCCTTGCCGTCCATTGCCTAGCCTTGCGTTTTCTTGCCTTTGCCTTGACTCCCCTTGCCTTAGCCTTGCTTGTCTTGCCTTCGCTTAACCTGGCCATGAATGTCATTGCCTTGCCTTAGCCTTGCCTTACCTTGCCTTGCCTCATCTTCTGTTACCCTTTCCTTGCCTTGCCGTCCATTGCCTAGCCTTGCGTTGTCGTGCCTTAGCCTTGTCTCCCCTTGCCTCAGCCTTGCTTGGCTTGCCTTGCCTTAACCTTGCCTTGCTTTGCGTTGCCTTGCCTTATCCTTGCCTTGCCTTGCCTTGCCTTGTCTTTCCCTTGCCTTGCCGTGCCTTCCATTACCCTTGCCTTGCCTTGATTTTCCTTGCCTTGCCTTGCCTTCCGTTACCCTTTCCTTGCCTTGTCTTAACTTTGCGTTACCTTGCGTTGCCTTCCCTTAGCTTTGCCTTGCCGTGCCATGCATTCCGATACCCTTTCCTGGCTTGCCGTTCTTTCCCTTCCGTTACCGTTTCCTTGCCTTGCCGTGCATTGCCTAGCCTTGCGTTGCCTTGCCTTAGCCTTTCCTTGCCTTGCCCTTCCTTGCCTTGTCCTTCCCATGCCTTTCTTTCCCTTCCGTTAACTTTGCCTTGCCTTGCTTTGCCTTGCTTTGACTTGCCTTGCCTTGCTTTGCTTTCACTTGCCTTGCCTTCCGTTACACTTCCCTTGCTTTGCCTTGCCTTGCCTTGCCTTCCGTTACTCTTTCCTTGCCTTGCCGTGCCTTGCTTTGTCCTTCCCTTGCCTTGCCGTGCCTTCACTCACCCTTACCTTGCCTTGCCGTGCATTGCCGAGCCATGTGTTGCCTTGGCCTTGACTTGACTTGCCGTGCCATGCCTTCCGTTACCCTTGCATTTTCTTGCTTTGTCTTCTCTTCCGTTACCCTTTCCTTGCCTTGTCGTGCATTGCCTAGCCTTGCGTTGTCGTGCCTTAGCCTTGACTCCCCTTGCCTTAGCCTTGCTTGTCTTGCATTCCCTTAACCCTTCCTTGCATGGCATTGCCTTGCCTTAGCCTTGCCTTACGTTGCATTGCCTTTTCTTCTGTTACGCTTTCCTTGCCTTGCCGTCCATTGCTTAGCCTTGCGTTGTCGTGCATTAGCTTTGTCTCCCCTTGCCTTAACCTTGCTTGTCTTGCCTTCCTTTAACCTGGCCTTGTATGGCATTGCCTTGCCATAGCCTTGCCTTACCTTGCCTTGCCTTGCTATGTCCTTCCCTTGCCTTGCCGTGCCTTCCGTTACCCTTGTCTTGCCTTGCCGTGCCTTCCTTTACCCTTGCATTGTCTTGCTTTGCCTTGCTTTGCCTTGCCTCCCCTTGCTTTAGCCTTGCTTGGGTTGTCTTGCCTTCACTTTGCATTGCCGTGCGTTGCCATTCCTCAGCTTTGCATTACCTTGACGAGCCTTACCTTCCTTTACCCTTTCCTTGCCTTGCCGTGCATTGCCTAGCCTTGCGTTGCCTTGCCTTAGCCTTGCCTTCCCTTGACGTGCCTTGCGTGTAATTCCCTTTCCTTGCCCTGCCTTCCGTTACACTTCCCTTGCCTTGCTTTGCCTTGCCTTGCCTTGCCTTCTGTTACCGTTTCCTTCCCTTGCCGTGCATTGCCTAGCCTTGCCTTTTCGTGGCTTAGACTTGCCTCCCCTTAAGTTAGCCTTGCTTGGCTTGCCTGACCTTAACCTTGCCTTGCCTTGCCTTGCGTTGCCCTGCCTTAGCCTTACCTTACCGTGCCGTGCCTTGCCTTTCCTTGTCCTTCCCTTGTCTTGCCATGCCTTCCATTACCCTTGCCTTGCCTTGATTTGTCTTGCCTTGCATTGCCTTGCCTTCTGTTACCCTTTACTTTCCTTGCCGTCCATTGCCTAGACTTACGTTGTCGTGCATTAGCTTTGTCTCCACTTGCCTTAACCTTGCTTGTCTTGCCTTCTTTAACCTGGACTTGCATGGCATTGCCTTGCCTTAGCCTTGACTTGCCTTGCCGTGCCTAGCCTTGGGCTTCCCTTGCCTTGTCGGGCCTTCCGTTACACTTCCTTTGCCTTGCTTTGCCTTGCGTTGAATTGCCTTCCGTTACCCTTCCCTTGCCTTACCGTGCATTGCCTAGCTTTGCGTTGCCTTGTCTTAGACTTTCCCTGCCTTGCCCTGCCTTGCCTTGTCCTTCCCATGCCTTGCCTTCCCTTCCATTACCCTTGCCTTGCCTTGCTTTCCCTTGCTTTGACTTGCCTTGCCTAGCTTTGCCTTGCCTTGCCTTGCCTTCCGTTACCCTTCCCTTGCCTTGCTTTGCCTTGCATTGTCTTGCTTTCTGTTACCCTTTCCTTGGCTTGCCTTGCCATGCCTTGCCTTCCGATACCCTTTCCTTGCCTTACCGTGCCTTGCCTTCCGTTACCCTTTCCTTGCCTTGCCTTAAATTCGCGTTGCCTTGCATTGCGTAGCGTTTTATAAGCCTTGCCTTGCCTTGCCGTGCCTTGCCTTGTCTTTCCCTTGCCTTGCCGTCCCTACCATTACCCTTGACTTGCCTTGCTTTTCCGTGCCTTGCCTTGCCTTCCGTTGCCTTAACTTTTTGTTGCCTTGAGTTGCCTTGCATTAGGCTTGCGTTACCTTGCCGTGCCCTGCATTCCGTTACCCTTTCCTTCCCTTGCCGTGCCTTCCCTTCCGTTACAATTGCCTTGCCTCGCCTTAACTTTGCGATGCCTTGCGTTGCGTTGCGCTGCCTTGGCCTTGCCTTGCCTTGCCGTGCCTTTACTTCTGTTACCATGTCTTGCCTTGCCATGCCTTCCGTTACCCTTGCCTTGCGGTGCCTTGCCTTGTCCTTCCCTTGCCTTGCCGTGCCTTCCCTTACCCTTACGTTGCCTTGCCGTGCCTTCCGTTACACTTCCCATGTCTTGCTTTGCCTTGCCTTGCATTGCCATCCGTTACCCATCCCTTGCATTGCCGTGCATTGCCTAGCCTTGCGTTGCGTTGCCTTAGCCTTTCCTTGCCTTGCCCTGCCTTGCCTTGTCCTTCCCATGCCTTGCTGTCCATTCCGTTAACCTTGCATTGCCTTGCTTTGCCTTGCTTTGACTTGCCTTGCCTTGCTTTGCGTTGTCTTGCCTTGCCTTCCGTTACCCTTTCCTTGCCTTGCTTTGCCTTGCATTCCCTTGCTTTCTGTTACCCTTTCGTTGCCTTGCCTTAACTTTGCGTTGACTTGCGTTGCCTTGCCTTAGCGTTGCCTTGCCTTGCCTTTCCGTGCCTTGCCTTCCGATACCCTTTCCTTGCATTTCCGTGCCTTGTCTTCTATTACCCTTTCCTTGACTTGCCTTATCTTCGAGTTTCCTTGCGTTGTTTTGCGTTGTATAAGCTTTGCCTTACCTTGCCGTGTCCTTCCCTTGCCTTGCTATGCCTTCAGTTACCCTTGCCTTGCCTTGCTTTGCCTTGCCTTGCCTTGCCTTCCGTTACGCTTTCCTTGCCTTGCTGTGCCTTCCGTTACCCTTTCCTTGCCTTGCTTTGCCTTGCATTGCCTTTGCTTCTGTTACCCTTTCCTTTCCTTGCGGTGCAGTGCCTAGCCTTGCGTTGTCGTGCCTTAGCCTTGCCTTGCCTTGCCGTGCCTTGCCTTGTCCTTCCCTTGCCTTGCCGTCCCTTCCATTACACTTCCCTTGAGGTGCTTTGACTTGCCTTGCCTTGCCTTCCTTTACCCTTCCCTTGCCTTGCCGTGCTTTGCCTAGCCTTGCGTTGCCTTGCCTTAGCCTTTCCCTGCCTTGCCCTGCCTTGCCTTTTCATTCGCATGCCTTGCCGTCCTTTCCGTTAACCTTGCCTTGCCTTGCTTTGACTTGGTTTGACTTGCCTTGCCTTGCTTTGCCTTGCCTTGCCTTGACTTCCGTTACCCTTTCCTTGCCTTGCCTTAACTTCGCTTTGTCTTGCGTTGCGTTGTATAAGCCTTGCCTTGCCTTGCCGTGCCTTGCCTTGTCCTTCCCCTCCCTTGTAATGCCTTCAGTTACACTTGCTTTGCCTTGCTTTACCTTGCCTTGCCTTGGGTTCCGTTACGCTTTCCTTGCCTTGCTGTGCCTTCCGTTACCCTTTCCTTGCCTTGCTTTGCCTTGCATTGCCTTGCCTTCTGTTACCCTTTCCTTGCCTTGCCGTGCATTGCCTAGCCTTGCGTTGCATTGCCTTAGCATTGCCTTGCCATGCCGTGCCTTGACTTGTCCTTCCCTTGCCTTCCCGTGCCTTCCGTTACCCTTTTATTGCCTTGCCGTGCCTTCGTTTACCCTTGCCTAGCCTTGCGTTACCTTGCCTTATCCTTGCCTTGCCTTGCCGTGCCTTACCTTGTCCTTCCCTCGCCTTGCCGTGCCTTCCGTTACACTTCCCTTGCCTTGCCGTGTATTGCCTAGCCTTGAGTTGCCTTGTCTTAGCCTTTCCTTTCCTTGCCCTGCCTTGCCTTGTCATTCCCAAGCCTGGCCGTCCCTTCCGTTACCCTTGCCTTGCCTTGCTTTGCCTTGCTTTGACTTGCATTGCCTTGCTTTGCCTAGCATTGCCTTGCTTTCTGTTACCCTTTCCTTGCCTTGCCTTAACTTTGCGTTGACTTGCGTTGCCTTCCCTTAGCCTTTCCTTGCCTTGCCGTGCCTTGCCTTCAGATACCCTTTCCTTGCTTTCCGTGCCTTGCCTTCCGTTACCCTTTCCTTGCCTTGCCTAAACTTCGCGTTGCCTTGCTTTGGGTTGCGTTGCCTTAGCCTTGCCTTGCTTTGCCTTGCCTTGCCTTCCCTTACCATTGCCTTGCCTTGCCATGCCTTCGGTTACCCTTGCCTTGCCGTGCTTTCCCTTACCGTTACCTTGCCTTGCCGTGCATTGCCCAGCCTTCTGTTGCCTTGGCCTTGTCTTGACTTGCCGTGGCGTGCCTTCCATTACCCTTGCCTTGCCTTGCCTTGCCTTCTGTTCACTTTTCCTTGCCTTGCCGTCCATTGCCTAGCCTTGCGTTTTCGTGCCTTTGCCTTGACTCCCCTTGCCTTAGCCTTGCTTGTCTTGCCTTCGCTTAACCTGACCATGAACGTCATTGCCTTGCCTTAGCCTTGCCTTACCTTGCCTTGCCTTATCTTCTGTTACCCTTTCCTTGCCTTGCCGTCCATTGCCTAACCTTGCTTTGTCGTGCAATAGCATTGACTCCCCTTGCCTTAGCCTTGCTTGTCTTCCCTTCCCTTAACCTGGCCTTGCATGGCATTGCCTTGCCTTAGCCTTGCCTTACCTTGCCTTGCCTTGCCTTCTGTTACCCTTTCCTTGCCTTGCCGTGCATTGCCTAGCCTTGCATTGTGGTGCATTAGCTTTGCCGTCCCTTGCCTTAGCCTTGCTTGTCTTGCCTTCCTTTAACCTGGCCTTGCATGGCATAGCCTTGACTTAGGCTTGCCTTACCGTTCCTTGCCGTGCCATATCCTTCCCTTGCCTTGCCGTGCAATCCGTTACCCTTGTCTTGCCTTGCCGTGCCTTCCTTTACCCTTGCCTTGCTTTGCTTTGCCTTGCCTTCTGTTAACCTTTCCTTGCCTTGCCGTGCATTGCCTAGCCTTGCGTTGCCTTGCCTTAGCCTTGCCTTGCCTTGCCGTGCCCTGCCTTGTCCTTCTCTTGCCTTGCCGAGCCTTCCGTTACCCTTTCCTTGCCTTGCTTTGCCTTGCATTGCTTTGACTTCTTTTACCCTTTCCTTGCCTTGCCTGAAATTGGCGTTGCCTTGCGTTGCCTTGCCTTAGCCTTGCCTTACCTTGCCGTGCCTTGCCTTTTCCTTCCCTTGCCTTGCCATGCCTTCAGTTACCTTTGCTTTGCCTTGCTTTGCCTTGCCTTGCCTTGCCTTCCGTTGCGCTTTCCTTGCCTTGCTGTTCCTTCCGTTACCCTTTTCTTGCCTTGCTTTGCCTTGCATTGCCTTGCCTTCTGTTACCCTTTCCTTGCCTTGCCGTGCATTGTATAGCCTTGCGTTGTCGTGCCTTAGCCTTGTCTCCCCTTGCCTTAGCCTTGCTTGGCTTGCCTTGCCTTAACCTTGCCTTGCTTTGCCTTGCCTTGCCTTGTCTTTCCCTTGTCTTGCCGTGCCTTCCGTTACCCTTGCCTTGCCTTTATTTGTCTTGACTTGCCCTGCCTTCCGTTACCCTTCCCTAGCCTTGCCGTGCATTGCGTAGCCTTCCGATGCCTTGCCTCAGCCTTTCCTTGCCTTGCCTTTCCTTGTCCTTCCCTTGCCTTGCCTTGCTTTGCGTTACCCTTGCCTTGCTTTGCTTTGCCTTGCCTTGCCTTGCCTTCTGTTACCCTTTCCTTGCCTTGCCTGAAATTGGCGTTGCCTTGCGTTGCCTTGCCTTAGCCTTGCCTTGCCTTGCCGTGCCTTGCCTTAGCCTTGCCTTGCCTTGCCGTGCCCTGTCTTGTCCTTCCCTTGCCTTGCCGAGCCTTCCGTTACCCTTCCCTTCCCCTGCTTTGCCTTGTCTTGCTTGCCTTCCTTTACCCGTTGTTTGCCTTGTTGTGCCTTCTGTTACCCTTTCCTTTCCTTGCCTTGCCTTGCTTTGCCTTGCCTTGCCTTGTCTTTCCCTTGTCTTGCCGTGCCTTCCGTTACCCTTGCCTTGCCTTTATTTGTCTTGACTTGCCCTGCCTTCCGTTACCCTTCCTTAGCCTTGCCGTGCATTGCGTAGCCTTCCGATGCCTTGCCTCAGCCTTTCCTTGCCTTGCCTTGCCTTGTCCTTCCCTTGCCTTGCCTTGCTTTGCGTTACCCTTGCCTTGCTTTGCTTTGCCTTGCCTTGTCTTGCCTTCTGTTACCCTTTCCTTGCCTTGCCTGAAATTGGCGTTGCCTTGCGTTGCCTTGCCTTAGCCTTTCCTTGCCTTGCCGTTCATTGCCTAGCCTTGCGTTGTCGTGCCATAGCATTGAATCCCCTTGCCTTAGCCTTGCTTGTCTTGCCTTCCCTTAACCTGGCCTCGCATGGCATTGCCTTGCCTTAGCCTGGCATTACCTTGCCTTGCCTTGCCTTCTGGTACCCTTTCATTGCCTTGCGGTGCATTTCCTAGCCTTGCATTGTAGTGCATTAGCTTTGTCGTCCCTTGCCTTAGCCTTGCTTGTCTTGCCTTCCTTTAACCTGGCCTTGCATGGCATTGCCTTGACTTAGGCTTGCCTTACCGTGCCTTGCCGTGCAATATCCTTCCCTTGCCTTGCTGTGCCTTCCGTTACCCTTGTCTTGCCTTGCCGTGACTTCCTTTACCCTTGCCTTGCTTTGCTTTGCCTTGCCTTGCCTTGCCTTCTGTTACCCTTTCCTTGCCTTGCCGTGCATTGCCTAGCCTTGCGTTGCCTTGCCTTGCCGTGCCTTGCCTTGTCCTTCACTTGCCTTGCCGAGCCTTCCGTTACCCTTTCCTTGCCTTGCTTTGCCTTGCATTGCTTTGCCTTCTGTTACCCTTTCCTTGCCTTGCCTGAAATTGGCGTTGCTTTGCGTTGCCTTCCCTTAGCCTTGCCTTGCCTTGCCGTGCCTTGCCTTCCGTTACGTTTTCCTTGCCTTGCCGTGCCTTGCGTAGCGTTACCCTTTCCTTGCCTTGCCTAAACTTCCCGTTGCCTTGCTTTGGTTTGCGTTGCCTTAGCCTTGCCTTGCCTTACCGTGCCTTGCCTTGTCCTTCCCTTTCATTGCCTTGCCTTCAGTTACCCTTCCCTTCCACTGCTTTGCCTTGTCTTGCCTTGCCTTCCTTTACCCTTTGCTTGCCTTGTTGTGCCTTCTGTTACCCTTTCCTTGCCTTGCTTTGCCTTGCATTTCCTTGCCTTCTGTTACCCTTTCCTTGCTTGCCGTACATTGCCGAGCCTTGCCTTGCCGAGCCTTCTGTTCACTTTTCCTTGCCTTGCCGTCCATTGCCTAGCCTTGCGTTTTCGTGCCTTTGCCTTGACTCCCCTTGCCTTAGCCTTGCTTGTCTTGCCTTCGCTTAACCTGACCATGAACGTCATTGCCTTGCCTTAGCCTTGCCTTACCTTGCCTTGCCTTATCTTCTGTTAACCTTTCCTTGCCTTGCCGTCCATTGCCTAACCTTGCTTTGTCGTGCAATAGCATTGACTCCCCTTGCCTTAGCCTTGCTTGTCTTCCCTTCCCTTAACCTGGCCTTGCATGGCATTGCCTTGCCTTAGCCTTGCCTTACCTTGCCTTGCCTTGCCTTCTGTTACCCTTTCCTTGCCTTGCCGTGCATTGCCTAGCCTTGCATTGTGGTGCATTAGCTTTGCCGTCCCTTGCCTTAGCCTTGCTTGTCTTGCCTTCCTTTAACCTGGCCTTGCATGGCATAGCCTTGACTTAGGCTTGCCTTACCGTTCCTTGCCGTGCCATATCCTTCCCTTGCCTTGCCGTGCAATCCGTTACCCTTGTCTTGCCTTGCCGTGCCTTCCTTTACCCTTGCCTTGCTTTGCTTTGCCTTGCCTTCTGTTAACCTTTCCTTGCCTTGCCGTGCATTGCCTAGCCTTGCGTTGCCTTGCCTTAGCCTTGCCTTGCCTTGCCGTGCCCTGCCTTGTCCTTCTCTTGCCTTGCCGAGCCTTCCGTTACCCTTTCCTTGCCTTGCTTTGCCTTGCATTGCTTTGACTTCTTTTACCCTTTCCTTGCCTTGCCTGAAATTGGCGTTGCCTTGCGTTGCCTTGCCTTAGCCTTGCCTTACCTTGCCGTGCCTTGCCTTTTCCTTCCCTTGCCTTGCCATGCCTTCAGTTACCTTTGCTTTGCCTTGCTTTGCCTTGCCTTGCCTTGCCTTCCGTTGCGCTTTCCTTGCCTTGCTGTTCCTTCCGTTACCCTTTTCTTGCCTTGCTTTGCCTTGCCTTGCCTTGCCTTCTGTTACCCTTTCCTTGCCTTGCCGTGCATTGTATAGCCTTGCGTTGTCGTGCCTTAGCCTTGTCTCCCCTTGCCTTAGCCTTGCTTGGCTTGCCTTGCCTTAACCTTGCCTTGCTTTGCCTTGCCTTGCCTTGTCTTTCCCTTGTCTTGCCGTGCCTTCCGTTACCCTTGCCTTGCCTTTATTTGTCTTGACTTGCCCTGCCTTCCGTTACCCTTCCCTAGCCTTGCCGTGCATTGCGTAGCCTTCCGATGCCTTGCCTCAGCCTTTCCTTGCCTTGCCTTGCCTTGTCCTTCCCTTGCCTTGCCTTGCTTTGCGTTACCCTTGCCTTGCTTTGCTTTGCCTTGCCTTGCCTTGCCTTCTGTTACCCTTTCCTTGCCTTGCCTGAAATTGGCGTTGCCTTGCGTTGCCTTGCCTTAGCCTTGCCTTGCCTTGCCGTGCCTTGCCTTAGCCTTGCCTTGCCTTGCCGTGCCCTGCCTTGTCCTTCCCTTGCCTTGCCGAGCCTTCCGTTACCCTTCCCTTCCCCTGCTTTGCCTTGTCTTGCTTGCCTTCCTTTACCCTTTGTTTGCCTTGTTGTGCCTTCTGTTACCCTTTCCTTTCCTTGCCTTGCCTTGCTTTGCCTTGCCTTGCCTTGTCTTTCCCTTGTCTTGCCGTGCCTTCCGTTACCCTTGCCTTGCCTTTATTTGTCTTGACTTGCCCTGCCTTCCGTTACCCTTCCTTAGCCTTGCCGTGCATTGCGTAGCCTTCCGATGCCTTGCCTCAGCCTTTCCTTGCCTTGCCTTGCCTTGTCCTTCCCTTGCCTTGCTTTGCGTTACCCTTGCCTTGCTTTGCTTTGCCTTGCCTTGTCTTGCCTTCTGTTACCCTTTCCTTGCCTTGCCTGAAATTGGCGTTGCCTTGCGTTGCCTTGCCTTAGCCTTTCCTTGCCTTGCCGTTCATTGCCTAGCCTTGCGTTGTCGTGCCATAGCATTGAATCCCCTTGCCTTAGCCTTGCTTGTCTTGCCTTCCCTTAACCTGGCCTCGCATGGCATTGCCTTGCCTTAGCCTGGCATTACCTTGCCTTGCCTTGCCTTCTGGTACCCTTTCATTGCCTTGCGGTGCATTTCCTAGCCTTGCATTGTAGTGCATTAGCTTTGTCGTCCCTTGCCTTAGCCTTGCTTGTCTTGCCTTCCTTTAACCTGGCCTTGCATGGCATTGCCTTGACTTAGGCTTGCCTTACCGTGCCTTGCCGTGCAATATCCTTCCCTTGCCTTGCTGTGCCTTCCGTTACCCTTGTCTTGCCTTGCCGTGACTTCCTTTACCCTTGCCTTGCTTTGCTTTGCCTTGCCTTGCCTTGCCTTCTGTTACCCTTTCCTTGCCTTGCCGTGCATTGCCTAGCCTTGCGTTGCCTTGCCTTGCCGTGCCTTGCCTTGTCCTTCACTTGCCTTGCCGAGCCTTCCGTTACCCTTTCCTTGCCTTGCTTTGCCTTGCATTGCTTTGCCTTCTGTTACCCTTTCCTTGCCTTGCCTGAAATTGGCGTTGCTTTGCGTTGCCTTCCCTTAGCCTTGCCTTGCCTTGCCGTGCCTTGCCTTCCGTTACGTTTTCCTTGCCTTGCCGTGCCTTGCGTAGCGTTACCCTTTCCTTGCCTTGCCTAAACTTCCCGTTGCCTTGCTTTGGTTTGCGTTGCCTTAGCCTTGCCTTGCCTTACCGTGCCTTGCCTTGTCCTTCCCTTTCATTGCCTTGCCTTCAGTTACCCTTCCCTTCCACTGCTTTGCCTTGTCTTGCCTTGCCTTCCTTTACCCTTTGCTTGCCTTGTTGTGCCTTCTGTTACCCTTTCCTTGCCTTGCTTTGCCTTACATTTCCTTGCCTTCTGTTACCCTTTCCTTGCTTGCCGTACATTGCCTCGCCTTGCCTTGCCGAGCCTTCTGTTACCCTTGCCTTGCCTTGCCTCCCCTTGCCTTAGCCTTGCTTGGCTTGCCTTGCCTTAACATTGCATTGCCTTTCGTTCCCTTTCCTCAACTTTGCATTGCCTTGCCGTTCCTTACTTTCCGTTACCCTTTCCTTCCCTTGCCGTGCATTGCCTAGCCTTGCGCTGTGCCATAGCATTGACTCCCCTTGCCTTAGCCTTGCTTGTCTTCCCTTCCCTTAACCTGGCCTTGCATGGCATTGCCTTGCCATAGCCTTGCCTTACCTTGCCTTGCCGTGCCATATCCTTCCCCTGCCTTGCCGTGCCTTCCGTTACCTTTGTCTTGCCTTACCGTGCCTTCCTTTACCCTTGCCTTGCTTTGCTTTGCCTTGCCTTGCCTTGCCTTCTGTTACCCTTTCCTTGCCTTGCCGTGCATTGCCTAGCCTTGCGTTGCCTTGCCTTAGCCTTGCCTTGCCTTGCCATGCCTTGCCTTGTCCTTCCCTTGCCTTGCCGAGCCTTCCGTTACCCTTGTCTTGCCTTGCCGTGCCTTCCGTTACCCTTGCCTTGCCTTGCCTCCCCTTGCTTTAGCCTTGCTTGGGTTGTCTTGCCTTCACTTTGCATTGCCGTGCGTTGCCATTCCTCAGCTTTGCATTACCTTGACGAGCCTTACCTTCCTTTACCCTTTCCTTGCCTTGCCGTGCATTGCCTAGCCTTGCGTTGCCTTGCCTTAGCCTTGCCTTCCCTTGACGTGCCTTGCGTGTAATTCCCTTTCCTTGCCCTGCCTTCCGTTACACTTCCCTTGCCTTGCTTTGCCTTGCCTTGCCTTGCCTTCTGTTACCCTTTCCTTGCCTTGCCGTGCATTGCCTAGCCTTGCGTTGCCTTGCCTTAGCCTTTCCTTGCCTTGCCCTGCCTTGCAATTTCCTTCCCTTGCCTTGCCGTCCCTTCCATTACACTTGCCTTGCCTTGCTTTGCCTTGCTTTGATTTGCCTTACCTTGCTTAAACTTGCCTTGCCTTGCCTTCCATTACCATTTCCTTGCCTTGTCTTAACGTCGTGTTGCCTTGCGTTGCCTTAGCCTTGCCTTGCCTTGCCGTGCCCTGCCTTGTCCTTCCCTTGCCTTGCCTTGCCTTGCGTTACCCTTTCCTTGCCTTGCTTTGCCTTGCATTGCTTTGCCTTCTGTTACCCTTTCCTTGCCTTGCCTGAAATTGGCGTTGCCTTGCCTTAGCCTTGCCTTGCCTTGCCGTGCCTTGCCTTCCGTTACGTTTTCCTTGCCTTGCCGTGTCTTGCGTAGCGTTACCCTTTCATTGCCTTGCCTAAACTTCGCGTTGCCTTGCTTTGGGTTGCGTTGCCTTAGCCTTGCCTTGCTTTGCCTTGCCTTGCCTTCCGTTACCATTGTCTTGCCTTGCCATGTCTTCGGTTACCCTTCCCTTGCCGTGCCTTCCCTTACCGTTACCTTGCCTTGCCGTGCATTGCCCAGCCTTCTGTTGCCTTGGCCTTGCCTTGACTTGCGTGGCGTGCCTTCCATTACACTTGCCTTGCCTTGCCTTGCCTTGCCTTCTGTTCACCTTTCCTTGCCTTGCCGTTCATTGCCTAGCCTTGCGTTGTCGTGCCATAGCATTGACTCCCCTTGCCTTAGCCTTGCTTGTCTTGCCTTCCCTTAACCTGGCCTCACATGGCATTGCCTTGCCTTAGCCTTGCCTTACCTTGGCTTGCCTTGCCTTCTGTTACCCTTTCCTTGCCTTGCGGTGCATTGCCTAGCCTTGCCTTTTCGTGGCTTAGACTTGCCTCCCCTTAAGTTAGCCTTGCTTGGCTTGCCTGACCTTAACCTTGCCTTGCCTTGCCTTGCGTTGCCCTGCCTTAGCCTTACCTTACCGTGCCGTGCCTTGCCTTTCCTTGTCCTTCCCTTGTCTTGCCATGCCTTCCATTACCCTTGCCTTGCCTTGATTTGTCTTGCCTTGCATTGCCTTGCCTTCTGTTACCCTTTACTTTCCTTGCCGTCCATTGCCTAGACTTACGTTGTCGTGCATTAGCTTTGTCTCCACTTGCCTTAACCTTGCTTGTCTTGCCTTCTTTAACCTGGACTTGCATGGCATTGCCTTGCCTTAGCCTTGACTTGCCTTGCCGTGCCTAGCCTTGTGCTTCCCTTGCCTTGTCGGGCCTTCCGTTACACTTCCTTTGCCTTGCTTTGCCTTGCGTTGAATTGCCTTCCGTTACCCTTCCCTTGCCTTACCGTGCATTGCCTAGCTTTGCGTTGCCTTGTCTTAGACTTTCCCTGCCTTGCCCTGCCTTGCCTTGTCCTTCCCATGCCTTGCCTTCCCTTCCATTACCCTTGCCTTGCCTTGCTTTCCCTTGCTTTGACTTGCCTTGCCTAGCTTTGCCTTGCCTTGCCTTGCCTTCCGTTACCCTTCCCTTGCCTTGCTTTGCCTTGCATTGTCTTGCTTTCTGTTACCCTTTCCTTGGCTTGCCTTGCCATGCCTTGCCTTCCGATACCCTTTCCTTGCCTTACCGTGCCTTGCCTTCCGTTACCCTTTCCTTGCCTTGCCTTAAATTCGCGTTGCCTTGCATTGCGTAGCGTTTTATAAGCCTTGCCTTGCCTTGCCGTGCCTTGCCTTGTCTTTCCCTTGCCTTGCCGTCCCTACCATTACCCTTGACTTGCCTTGCTTTTCCGTGCCTTGCCTTGCCTTCCGTTGCCTTAACTTTTTGTTGCCTTGAGTTGCCTTGCATTAGGCTTGCGTTACCTTGCCGTGCCCTGCATTCCGTTACCCTTTCCTTCCCTTGCCGTGCCTTCCCTTCCGTTACAATTGCCTTGCCTCGCCTTAACTTTCCGTTGCCTTGCGTTGTGTTGCGCTGCCTTGGCCTTGTCTTGCATTGCCGTGACTTCACTTCTGTTACCATGTCTTGCCTTGCCATGCCTTCCGTTACCCTTGCCTTGCGGTGCCTTGCCTTGTCCTTCCCTTGCCTTGCCGTGCCTTCCCTTACCCTTACGTTGCCGTGCCGTGCCTTCCGTTACACTTCCCATGTCTTGCTTTGCCTTGCCTTGCATTGCCATCCGTTACCCATCCCTTGCATTGCCGTGCATTGCCTAGCCTTGCGTTGCGTTGCCTTAGCCTTTCCTTGCCTTGCCCTGCCTTGCCTTGTCCTTCCCATGCCTTGCTGTCCATTCCGTTAACCTTGCATTGCCTTGCTTTGCCTTGCTTTGACTTGCCTTGCCTTGCTTTGCGTTGTCTTGCCTTGCCTTCCGTTACCCTTTCCTTGCCTTGCTTTGCCTTGCATTCCCTTGCTTTCTGTTACCCTTTCGTTGCCTTGCCTTAACTTTGCGTTGACTTGCGTTGCCTTGCCTTAGCATTGCCTTGCCTTGCCTTTCCGTGCCTTGCCTTCCGATACCCTTTCCTTGCATTTCCGTGCCTTGTCTTCTATTACCCTTTCCTTGACTTGCCTTATCTTCGAGTTTCCTTGCGTTGTTTTGCGTTGTATAAGCTTTGCCTTACCTTGCCGTGTCCTTCCCTTGCCTTGCTATGCCTTCAGTTACCCTTGCCTTGCCTTGCTTTGCCTTGCCTTGCCTTGCCTTCCGTTACGCTTTCCTTGCCTTGCTGTGCCTTCCGTTACCCTTTCCTTGCCTTGCTTTGCCTTGCATTGCCTTTGCTTCTGTTACCCTTTCCTTTCCTTGCGGTGCAGTGCCTAGCCTTGCGTTGTCGTGCCTTAGCCTTGCCTTGCCTTGCCGTGCCTTGCCTTGTCCTTCCCTTGCCTTGCCGTCCCTTCCATTACACTTCCCTTGAGGTGCTTTGACTTGCCTTGCCTTGCCTTCCTTTACCCTTCCCTTGCCTTGCCGTGCTTTGCCTAGCCTTGCGTTGCCTTGCCTTAGCCTTTCCCTGCCTTGCCCTGCCTTGCCTTTTCATTCGCATGCCTTGCCGTCCTTTCCGTTAACCTTGCCTTGCCTTGCTTTGACTTGGTTTGACTTGCCTTGCCTTGCTTTGCCTTGCCTTGCCTTGACTTCCGTTACCCTTTCCTTGCCTTGCCTTAACTTCGCTTTGTCTTGCGTTGCGTTGTATAAGCCTTGCCTTGCCTTGCCGTGCCTTGCCTTGTCCTTCCCCTCCCTTGTAATGCCTTCAGTTACACTTGCTTTGCCTTGCTTTACCTTGCCTTGCCTTGGGTTCCGTTACGCTTTCCTTGCCTTGCTGTGCCTTCCGTTACCCTTTCCTTGCCTTGCTTTGCCTTGCATTGCCTTGCCTTCTGTTACCCTTTCCTTGCCTTGCCGTGCATTGCCTAGCCTTGCGTTGCATTGCCTTAGCATTGCCTTGCCATGCCGTGCCTTGACTTGTCCTTCCCTTGCCTTCCCGTGCCTTCCGTTACCCTTTTATTGCCTTGCCGTGCCTTCGTTTACCCTTGCCTAGCCTTGCGTTACCTTGCCTTATCCTTGCCTTGCCTTGCCGTGCCTTACCTTGTCCTTCCCTCGCCTTGCCGTGCCTTCCGTTACACTTCCCTTGCCTTGCCGTGTATTGCCTAGCCTTGAGTTGCCTTGTCTTAGCCTTTCCTTTCCTTGCCCTGCCTTGCCTTGTCATTCCCAAGCCTGGCCGTCCCTTCCGTTACCCTTGCCTTGCCTTGCTTTGCCTTGCTTTGACTTGCATTGCCTTGCTTTGCCTAGCATTGCCTTGCTTTCTGTTACCCTTTCCTTGCCTTGCCTTAACTTTGCGTTGACTTGCGTTGCCTTCCCTTAGCCTTTCCTTGCCTTGCCGTGCCTTGCCTTCAGATACCCTTTCCTTGCTTTCCGTGCCTTGCCTTCCGTTACCCTTTCCTTGCCTTGCCTAAACTTCGCGTTGCCTTGCTTTGGGTTGCGTTGCCTTAGCCTTGCCTTGCTTTGCCTTGCCTTGCCTTCCCTTACCATTGCCTTGCCTTGCCATGCCTTCGGTTACCCTTGCCTTGCCGTGCTTTCCCTTACCGTTACCTTGCCTTGCCGTGCATTGCCCAGCCTTCTGTTGCCTTGGCCTTGTCTTGACTTGCCGTGGCGTGCCTTCCATTACCCTTGCCTTGCCTTGCCTTGCCTTCTGTTCACTTTTCCTTGCCTTGCCGTCCATTGCCTAGCCTTGCGTTTTCGTGCCTTTGCCTTGACTCCCCTTGCCTTAGCCTTGCTTGTCTTGCCTTCGCTTAACCTGACCATGAACGTCATTGCCTTGCCTTAGCCTTGCCTTACCTTGCCTTGCCTTATCTTCTGTTACCCTTTCCTTGCCTTGCCGTCCATTGCCTAACCTTGCTTTGTCGTGCAATAGCATTGACTCCCCTTGCCTTAGCCTTGCTTGTCTTCCCTTCCCTTAACCTGGCCTTGCATGGCATTGCCTTGCCTTAGCCTTGCCTTACCTTGCCTTGCCTTGCCTTCTGTTACCCTTTCCTTGCCTTGCCGTGCATTGCCTAGCCTTGCATTGTGGTGCATTAGCTTTGCCGTCCCTTGCCTTAGCCTTGCTTGTCTTGCCTTCCTTTAACCTGGCCTTGCATGGCATAGCCTTGACTTAGGCTTGCCTTACCGTTCCTTGCCGTGCCATATCCTTCCCTTGCCTTGCCGTGCAATCCGTTACCCTTGTCTTGCCTTGCCGTGCCTTCCTTTACCCTTGCCTTGCTTTGCTTTGCCTTGCCTTCTGTTAACCTTTCCTTGCCTTGCCGTGCATTGCCTAGCCTTGCGTTGCCTTGCCTTAGCCTTGCCTTGCCTTGCCGTGCCCTGCCTTGTCCTTCTCTTGCCTTGCCGAGCCTTCCGTTACCCTTTCCTTGCCTTGCTTTGCCTTGCATTGCTTTGACTTCTTTTACCCTTTCCTTGCCTTGCCTGAAATTGGCGTTGCCTTGCGTTGCCTTGCCTTAGCCTTGCCTTACCTTGCCGTGCCTTGCCTTTTCCTTCCCTTGCCTTGCCATGCCTTCAGTTACCTTTGCTTTGCCTTGCTTTGCCTTGCCTTGCCTTGCCTTCCGTTGCGCTTTCCTTGCCTTGCTGTTCCTTCCGTTACCCTTTTCTTGCCTTGCTTTGCCTTGCATTGCCTTGCCTTCTGTTACCCTTTCCTTGCCTTGCCGTGCATTGTATAGCCTTGCGTTGTCGTGCCTTAGCCTTGTCTCCCCTTGCCTTAGCCTTGCTTGGCTTGCCTTGCCTTAACCTTGCCTTGCTTTGCCTTGCCTTGCCTTGTCTTTCCCTTGTCTTGCCGTGCCTTCCGTTACCCTTGCCTTGCCTTTATTTGTCTTGACTTGCCCTGCCTTCCGTTACCCTTCCCTAGCCTTGCCGTGCATTGCGTAGCCTTCCGATGCCTTGCCTCAGCCTTTCCTTGCCTTGCCTTTCCTTGTCCTTCCCTTGCCTTGCCTTGCTTTGCGTTACCCTTGCCTTGCTTTGCTTTGCCTTGCCTTGCCTTGCCTTCTGTTACCCTTTCCTTGCCTTGCCTGAAATTGGCGTTGCCTTGCGTTGCCTTGCCTTAGCCTTGCCTTGCCTTGCCGTGCCTTGCCTTAGCCTTGCCTTGCCTTGCCGTGCCCTGTCTTGTCCTTCCCTTGCCTTGCCGAGCCTTCCGTTACCCTTCCCTTCCCCTGCTTTGCCTTGTCTTGCTTGCCTTCCTTTACCCGTTGTTTGCCTTGTTGTGCCTTCTGTTACCCTTTCCTTTCCTTGCCTTGCCTTGCTTTGCCTTGCCTTGCCTTGTCTTTCCCTTGTCTTGCCGTGCCTTCCGTTACCCTTGCCTTGCCTTTATTTGTCTTGACTTGCCCTGCCTTCCGTTACCCTTCCTTAGCCTTGCCGTGCATTGCGTAGCCTTCCGATGCCTTGCCTCAGCCTTTCCTTGCCTTGCCTTGCCTTGTCCTTCCCTTGCCTTGCCTTGCTTTGCGTTACCCTTGCCTTGCTTTGCTTTGCCTTGCCTTGTCTTGCCTTCTGTTACCCTTTCCTTGCCTTGCCTGAAATTGGCGTTGCCTTGCGTTGCCTTGCCTTAGCCTTTCCTTGCCTTGCCGTTCATTGCCTAGCCTTGCGTTGTCGTGCCATAGCATTGAATCCCCTTGCCTTAGCCTTGCTTGTCTTGCCTTCCCTTAACCTGGCCTCGCATGGCATTGCCTTGCCTTAGCCTGGCATTACCTTGCCTTGCCTTGCCTTCTGGTACCCTTTCATTGCCTTGCGGTGCATTTCCTAGCCTTGCATTGTAGTGCATTAGCTTTGTCGTCCCTTGCCTTAGCCTTGCTTGTCTTGCCTTCCTTTAACCTGGCCTTGCATGGCATTGCCTTGACTTAGGCTTGCCTTACCGTGCCTTGCCGTGCAATATCCTTCCCTTGCCTTGCTGTGCCTTCCGTTACCCTTGTCTTGCCTTGCCGTGACTTCCTTTACCCTTGCCTTGCTTTGCTTTGCCTTGCCTTGCCTTGCCTTCTGTTACCCTTTCCTTGCCTTGCCGTGCATTGCCTAGCCTTGCGTTGCCTTGCCTTGCCGTGCCTTGCCTTGTCCTTCACTTGCCTTGCCGAGCCTTCCGTTACCCTTTCCTTGCCTTGCTTTGCCTTGCATTGCTTTGCCTTCTGTTACCCTTTCCTTGCCTTGCCTGAAATTGGCGTTGCTTTGCGTTGCCTTCCCTTAGCCTTGCCTTGCCTTGCCGTGCCTTGCCTTCCGTTACGTTTTCCTTGCCTTGCCGTGCCTTGCGTAGCGTTACCCTTTCCTTGCCTTGCCTAAACTTCCCGTTGCCTTGCTTTGGTTTGCGTTGCCTTAGCCTTGCCTTGCCTTACCGTGCCTTGCCTTGTCCTTCCCTTTCATTGCCTTGCCTTCAGTTACCCTTCCCTTCCACTGCTTTGCCTTGTCTTGCCTTGCCTTCCTTTACCCTTTGCTTGCCTTGTTGTGCCTTCTGTTACCCTTTCCTTGCCTTGCTTTGCCTTGCATTTCCTTGCCTTCTGTTACCCTTTCCTTGCTTGCCGTACATTGCCTCGCCTTGCCTTGCCGAGCCTTCTGTTCACTTTTCCTTGCCTTGCCGTCCATTGCCTAGCCTTGCGTTTTCGTGCCTTTGCCTTGACTCCCCTTGCCTTAGCCTTGCTTGTCTTGCCTTCGCTTAACCTGACCATGAACGTCATTGCCTTGCCTTAGCCTTGCCTTACCTTGCCTTGCCTTATCTTCTGTTACCCTTTCCTTGCCTTGCCGTCCATTGCCTAACCTTGCTTTGTCGTGCAATAGCATTGACTCCCCTTGCCTTAGCCTTGCTTGTCTTCCCTTCCCTTAACCTGGCCTTGCATGGCATTGCCTTGCCTTAGCCTTGCCTTACCTTGCCTTGCCTTGCCTTCTGTTACCCTTTCCTTGCCTTGCCGTGCATTGCCTAGCCTTGCATTGTGGTGCATTAGCTTTGCCGTCCCTTGCCTTAGCCTTGCTTGTCTTGCCTTCCTTTAACCTGGCCTTGCATGGCATAGCCTTGACTTAGGCTTGCCTTACCGTTCCTTGCCGTGCCATATCCTTCCCTTGCCTTGCCGTGCAATCCGTTACCCTTGTCTTGCCTTGCCGTGCCTTCCTTTACCCTTGCCTTGCTTTGCTTTGCCTTGCCTTCTGTTAACCTTTCCTTGCCTTGCCGTGCATTGCCTAGCCTTGCGTTGCCTTGCCTTAGCCTTGCCTTGCCTTGCCGTGCCCTGCCTTGTCCTTCTCTTGCCTTGCCGAGCCTTCCGTTACCCTTTCCTTGCCTTGCTTTGCCTTGCATTGCTTTGACTTCTTTTACCCTTTCCTTGCCTTGCCTGAAATTGGCGTTGCCTTGCGTTGCCTTGCCTTAGCCTTGCCTTACCTTGCCGTGCCTTGCCTTTTCCTTCCCTTGCCTTGCCATGCCTTCAGTTACCTTTGCTTTGCCTTGCTTTGCCTTGCCTTGCCTTGCCTTCCGTTGCGCTTTCCTTGCCTTGCTGTTCCTTCCGTTACCCTTTTCTTGCCTTGCTTTGCCTTGCATTGCCTTGCCTTCTGTTACCCTTTCCTTGCCTTGCCGTGCATTGTATAGCCTTGCGTTGTCGTGCCTTAGCCTTGTCTCCCCTTGCCTTAGCCTTGCTTGGCTTGCCTTGCCTTAACCTTGCCTTGCTTTGCCTTGCCTTGCCTTGTCTTTCCCTTGTCTTGCCGTGCCTTCCGTTACCCTTGCCTTGCCTTTATTTGTCTTGACTTGCCCTGCCTTCCGTTACCCTTCCCTAGCCTTGCCGTGCATTGCGTAGCCTTCCGATGCCTTGCCTCAGCCTTTCCTTGCCTTGCCTTTCCTTGTCCTTCCCTTGCCTTGCCTTGCTTTGCGTTACCCTTGCCTTGCTTTGCTTTGCCTTGCCTTGCCTTGCCTTCTGTTACCCTTTCCTTGCCTTGCCTGAAATTGGCGTTGCCTTGCGTTGCCTTGCCTTAGCCTTGCCTTGCCTTGCCGTGCCTTGCCTTAGCCTTGCCTTGCCTTGCCGTGCCCTGTCTTGTCCTTCCCTTGCCTTGCCGAGCCTTCCGTTACCCTTCCCTTCCCCTGCTTTGCCTTGTCTTGCTTGCCTTCCTTTACCCGTTGTTTGCCTTGTTGTGCCTTCTGTTACCCTTTCCTTTCCTTGCCTTGCCTTGCTTTGCCTTGCCTTGCCTTGTCTTTCCCTTGTCTTGCCGTGCCTTCCGTTACCCTTGCCTTGCCTTTATTTGTCTTGACTTGCCCTGCCTTCCGTTACCCTTCCTTAGCCTTGCCGTGCATTGCGTAGCCTTCCGATGCCTTGCCTCAGCCTTTCCTTGCCTTGCCTTGCCTTGTCCTTCCCTTGCCTTGCCTTGCTTTGCGTTACCCTTGCCTTGCTTTGCTTTGCCTTGCCTTGTCTTGCCTTCTGTTACCCTTTCCTTGCCTTGCCTGAAATTGGCGTTGCCTTGCGTTGCCTTGCCTTAGCCTTTCCTTGCCTTGCCGTTCATTGCCTAGCCTTGCGTTGTCGTGCCATAGCATTGAATCCCCTTGCCTTAGCCTTGCTTGTCTTGCCTTCCCTTAACCTGGCCTCGCATGGCATTGCCTTGCCTTAGCCTGGCATTACCTTGCCTTGCCTTGCCTTCTGGTACCCTTTCATTGCCTTGCGGTGCATTT
This sequence comes from Macrotis lagotis, assembly GCF_037893015.1. Taxonomy (NCBI): domain Eukaryota; kingdom Metazoa; phylum Chordata; class Mammalia; order Peramelemorphia; family Peramelidae; genus Macrotis; species Macrotis lagotis. The sequence continues at coordinate 321,621 of NW_027421941.1, read as the reverse complement.
CCTAGCCTTGCATTGTAGTGCATTAGCTTTGTCGTCCCTTGCCTTAGCCTTGCTTGTCTTGCCTTCCTTTAACCTGGCCTTGCATGGCATTGCCTTGACTTAGGCTTGCCTTACCGTGCCTTGCCGTGCAATATCCTTCCCTTGCCTTGCTGTGCCTTCCGTTACCCTTGTCTTGCCTTGCCGTGACTTCCTTTACCCTTGCCTTGCTTTGCTTTGCCTTGCCTTGCCTTGCCTTCTGTTACCCTTTCCTTGCCTTGCCGTGCATTGCCTAGCCTTGCGTTGCCTTGCCTTGCCGTGCCTTGCCTTGTCCTTCACTTGCCTTGCCGAGCCTTCCGTTACCCTTTCCTTGCCTTGCTTTGCCTTGCATTGCTTTGCCTTCTGTTACCCTTTCCTTGCCTTGCCTGAAATTGGCGTTGCTTTGCGTTGCCTTCCCTTAGCCTTGCCTTGCCTTGCCGTGCCTTGCCTTCCGTTACGTTTTCCTTGCCTTGCCGTGCCTTGCGTAGCGTTACCCTTTCCTTGCCTTGCCTAAACTTCCCGTTACCTTGCTTTGGTTTGCGTTGCCTTAGCCTTGCCTTGCCTTACCGTGCCTTGCCTTGTCCTTCCCTTTCATTGCCTTGCCTTCAGTTACCCTTCCCTTCCACTGCTTTGCCTTGTCTTGCCTTGCCTTCCTTTACCCTTTGCTTGCCTTGTTGTGCCTTCTGTTACCCTTTCCTTGCCTTGCTTTGCCTTACATTTCCTTGCCTTCTGTTACCCTTTCCTTGCTTGCCGTACATTGCCTCGCCTTGCCTTGCCGAGCCTTCTGTTACCCTTGCCTTGCCTTGCCTCCCCTTGCCTTAGCCTTGCTTGGCTTGCCTTGCCTTAACATTGCATTGCCTTTCGTTCCCTTTCCTCAGCTTTGCATTGCCTTGCCGTTCCTTACTTTCCGTTACCCTTTCCTTCCCTTGCCGTGCATTGCCTAGCCTTTCGCTGTGCCATAGCATTGACTCCCCTTGCCTTAGCCTTGCTTGTCTTCCTTTCCCTTAACCTGGCCTTGCATGGCATTGCCTTGCCATAGCCTTGCCTTACCTTGCCTTGCCGTGCCATATCCTTCCCCTGCCTTGCCGTGCCTTCCGTTACCCTTGTCTTGCCTTACCGTGCCTTCCTTTACCCTTGCCTTGCTTTGCTTTGCCTTGCCTTGCCTTGCCTTCTGTTACCCTTTCCTTGCCTTGCCGTGCATTGCCTAGCCTTGCGTTGCCTTGCCTTAGCCTTGCCTTGCCTTGCCATGCCTTGCCTTGTCCTTCCCTTGCCTTGCCGAGCCTTCCGTTACCCTTGTCTTGCCTTGCCGTGCCTTCCGTTACCCTTGCCTTGCCTTGCCTCCCCTTGCTTTAGCCTTGCTTGGGTTGTCTTGCCTTCACTTTGCATTGCCGTGCGTTGCCATTCCTCAGCTTTGCATTACCTTGACGAGCCTTACCTTCCTTTACCCTTTCCTTGCCTTGCCGTGCATTGCCTAGCCTTGCGTTGCCTTGCCTTAGCCTTGCCTTCCCTTGACGTGCCTTGCGTGTAATTCCCTTTCCTTGCCCTGCCTTCCGTTACACTTCCCTTGCCTTGCTTTGCCTTGCCTTGCCTTGCCTTCTGTTACCCTTTCCTTGCCTTGCCGTGCATTGCCTAGCCTTGCGTTGCCTTGCCTTAGCCTTTCCTTGCCTTGCCCTGCCTTGCAATTTCCTTCCCTTGCCTTGCCGTCCCTTCCATTACACTTGCCTTGCCTTGCTTTGCCTTGCTTTGATTTGCCTTACCTTGCTTAAACTTGCCTTGCCTTGCCTTCCATTACCATTTCCTTGCCTTGTCTTAACGTCGTGTTGCCTTGCGTTGCCTTAGCCTTGCCTTGCCTTGCCGTGCCCTGCCTTGTCCTTCCCTTGCCTTGCCTTGCCTTGCGTTACCCTTTCCTTGCCTTGCTTTGCCTTGCATTGCTTTGCCTTCTGTTACCCTTTCCTTGCCTTGCCTGAAATTGGCGTTGCCTTGCCTTAGCCTTGCCTTGCCTTGCCGTGCCTTGCCTTCCGTTACGTTTTCCTTGCCTTGCCGTGTCTTGCGTAGCGTTACCCTTTCATTGCCTTGCCTAAACTTCGCGTTGCCTTGCTTTGGGTTGCGTTGCCTTAGCCTTGCCTTGCTTTGCCTTGCCTTGCCTTCCGTTACCATTGTCTTGCCTTGCTTTGCCTTGCTTTGACTTGCCTAGCCTTGCTTTGCCTAGCATTGCCTTGCTTTCTGTTACCCTTTCCTTGCCTTGCCTTAACTTTGCGTTGACTTGCGTTGCCTTCCCTTAGCCTTTCCTTGCCTTGCCGTGCCTTGCCTTCAGATACCCTTTCCTTGCTTTCCGTGCCTTGCCTTCCGTTACCCTTTCCTTGCCTTGCCTAAACTTCGCGTTGCCTTGCTTTGGGTTGCGTTGCCTTAGCCTTGCCTTGCTTTGCCTTGCCTTGCCTTCCCTTACCATTGTCATGCCTTGCCATGCCTTCGGTTACCCTTGCCTTGCCGTGCTTTCCCTTACCGTTACCTTGCCTTGCCGTGCATTGCCCAGCCTTCTGTTGCCTTGGCCTTGTCTTGACTTGCCGTGGCGTGCCTTCCATTACCCTTGCCTTGCCTTGCCTTGCCTTCTGTTCACTTTTCCTTGCCTTGCCGTCAATTGCCTAGCCTTGCGTTTTCGTGCCTTTGCCTTGACACCCCTTGCCTTAGCCTTGCTTGTCTTGCCTTCGCTTAACCTGACCATGAATGTCATTGCCTTGCCTTAGCCTTGCCTTACCTTGCCTTGCCTTATCTTCTGTTACCCTTTCCTTGCCTTGCCGTCCATTGCCTAACCTTGCGTTGTCGTGCAATAGCATTGACTCCCCTTGCCTTAGCCTTGCTTGTCTTCCCTTCCCTTAACCTGGCCTTGCATGGCATTGCCTTGCCTTAGCCTTGCCTTACCTTGCCTTGCCTTGCCTTCTGTTACCCTTTCCTTGCCTTGCCGTGCATTGCCTAGCCTTGCATTGTGGTGCATTAGCTTTGTCGTCCCTTGCCTTAGCCTTGCTTGTCTTGCCTTCCTTTAACCTGGCCTTGCATGGCATAGCCTTGACTTAGGCTTGCCTTACCGTTCCTTGCCGTGCCATATCCTTCCCTTGCCTTGCCGTGCAATCCGTTACCCTTGTCTTGCCTTGCCGTGCCTTCCTTTACCCTTGCCTTGCTTTGCTTTGCCTTGCCTTCTGTTAACCTTTCCTTGCCTTGCCGTGCATTGCCTAGCCTTGCGTTGCCTTGCCTTAGCCTTGCCTTGCCTTGCCGTGCCCTGCCTTGTCCTTCTCTTGCCTTGCCGAGCCTTCCGTTACCCTTTCCTTGCCTTGCTTTGCCTTGCATTGCTTTGACTTCTTTTACCCTTTCCTTGCCTTGCCTGAAATTGGCGTTTCCTTGCGTTGCCTTGCCTTAGCCTTGCCTTACCTTGCCGTGCCTTGCCTTTTCCTTCCCTTGCCTTGCCATGCCTTCAGTTACCTTTGCTTTGCCTTGCTTTGCCTTGCCTTGCCTTGCCTTCCGTTGCACTTTCCTTGCCTTGCTGTTCCTTCCGTTACCCTTTTCTTGCCTTGCTTTGCCTTGCATTGCCTTGCCTTCTGTTACCCTTTCCTTGCCTTGCCGTGCATTGTATAGCCTTGCGTTGTCGTGCCTTAGCCTTGTCTCCCCTTGCCTTAGCCTTACTTAGCTTGCCTTGCCTTAACCTTGCCTTGCTTTGCTTGCCTTGCCTTGTCTTTCCCTTGTCTTGCCGTGCCTTCCGTTACCCTTGCCTTGCCTTTATTTGTCTTGACTTGCCCTGCCTTCCGTTACCCTTCCCTAGCCTTGCCGTGCATTGCGTAGCCTTCCAATGCCTTGCCTCAGCCTTTCCTTGCCTTGCCTTTCCTTGTCCTTCCCTTGCCTTGCCTTGCTTTGCGTTACCCTTGCCTTGCTTTGCTTTGCCTTGCCTTGCCTTGCCTTCTGTTACCCTTTCCTTGCCTTGCCTGAAATTGGCGTTGCCTTGCGTTGCCTTGCCTTAGCCTTGCCTTGCCTTGCCGTGCCTTGCCTTAGCCTTGCCTTGCCTTGCCGTGCCCTGCCTTGTCCTTCCCTTGCCTTGCCGAGCCTTCCGTTACCCTTCCCTTCCCCTGCTTTGCCTTGTCTTGCTTGCCTTCCTTTACCCTTTGTTTGCCTTGTTGTGCCTTCTGTTACCCTTTCCTTTCCTTGCCTTGCCTTGCTTTGCCTTGCCTTGCCTTGTCTTTCCCTTGTCTTGCCGTGCCTTCCGTTACCCTTGCCTTGCCTTTATTTGTCTTGACTTGCCCTGCCTTCCGTTACCCTTCCTTAGCCTTGCCGTGCATTGCGTAGCCTTCCGATGCCTTGCCTCAGCCTTTCCTTGCCTTGCCTTGCCTTGTCCTTCCCTTGCCTTGCTTTGCGTTACCCTTGCCTTGCTTTGCTTTGCCTTGCCTTGTCTTGCCTTCTGTTACCCTTTCCTTGCCTTGCCTGAAATTGGCGTTGCCTTGCGTTGCCTTGCCTTAGCCTTTCCTTGCCTTGCCGTTCATTGCCTAGCCTTGCGTTGTCGTGCCATAGCATTGAATCCCCTTGCCTTAGCCTTGCTTGTCTTGCCTTCCCTTAACCTGGCCTCGCATGGCATTGCCTTGCCTTAGCCTGGCATTACCTTGCCTTGCCTTGCCTTCTGGTACCCTTTCATTGCCTTGCGGTGCATTTCCTAGCCTTGCATTGTAGTGCATTAGCTTTGTCGTCCCTTGCCTTAGCCTTGCTTGTCTTGCCTTCCTTTAACCTGGCCTTGCATGGCATTGCCTTGACTTAGGCTTGCCTTACCGTGCCTTGCCGTGCAATATCCTTCCCTTGCCTTGCTGTGCCTTCCGTTACCCTTGTCTTGCCTTGCCGTGACTTCCTTTACCCTTGCCTTGCTTTGCTTTGCCTTGCCTTGCCTTGCCTTCTGTTACCCTTTCCTTGCCTTGCCGTGCATTGCCTAGCCTTGCGTTGCCTTGCCTTGCCGTGCCTTGCCTTGTCCTTCACTTGCCTTGCCGAGCCTTCCGTTACCCTTTCCTTGCCTTGCTTTGCCTTGCATTGCTTTGCCTTCTGTTACCCTTTCCTTGCCTTGCCTGAAATTGGCGTTGCTTTGCGTTGCCTTCCCTTAGCCTTGCCTTGCCTTGCCGTGCCTTGCCTTCCGTTACGTTTTCCTTGCCTTGCCGTGCCTTGCGTAGCGTTACCCTTTCCTTGCCTTGCCTAAACTTCCCGTTGCCTTGCTTTGGTTTGCGTTGCCTTAGCCTTGCCTTGCCTTACCGTGCCTTGCCTTGTCCTTCCCTTTCATTGCCTTGCCTTCAGTTACCCTTCCCTTCCACTGCTTTGCCTTGTCTTGCCTTGCCTTCCTTTACCCTTTGCTTGCCTTGTTGTGCCTTCTGTTACCCTTTCCTTGCCTTGCTTTGCCTTGCATTTCCTTGCCTTCTGTTACCCTTTCCTTGCTTGCCGTACATTGCCGAGCCTTGCCTTGCCGAGCCTTCTGTTACACTTGCCTTGCCTTGCCTCCCCTTGCCTTAGCCTTGCTTGGCTTGCCTTGCCTTAACATTGCATTGCCTTTCGTTCCCTTTCCTCAACTTTGCATTGCCTTGCCGTTCCTTACTTTCCGTTACCCTTTCCTTCCCTTGCCGTGCATTGCCTAGCCTTGCGCTGTGCCATAGCATTGACTCCCCTTGCCTTAGACTTGCTTGTCTTCCCTTCCCTTAACCTGGCCTTGCATGGCATTGCCTTGCCATAGCCTTGCCTTACCTTGCCTTGCCTTGCCATATCCTTCCCCTGCCTTGCCGTGCCTTCCGTTACCTTTGTCTTGCCTTACCGTGCCTTCCTTTACCCTTGCCTTGCTTTGCTTTGCCTTGCCTTGCCTTGCCTTCTGTTACCCTTTCCTTGCCTTGCCGTGCATTGCCTAGCCTTGCGTTGCCTTGCCTTAGCCTTGCCTTGCCTTGCCATGCCTTGCCTTGTCCTTCCCTTGCCTTGCCGAGCCTTCCGTTACCCTTGTCTTGCCTTGCCGTGCCTTCCGTTACCCTTGCCTTGCCTTGCCTCCCCTTGCTTTAGCCTTGCTTGGGTTGTCTTGCCTTCACTTTGCATTGCCGTGCGTTGCCATTCCTCAGCTTTGCATTACCTTGACGAGCCTTACCTTCCTTTACCCTTTCCTTGCCTTGCCGTGCATTGCCTAGCCTTGCGTTGCCTTGCCTTAGCCTTGCCTTCCCTTGACGTGCCTTGCGTGTAATTCCCTTTCCTTGCCCTGCCTTCCGTTACACTTCCCTTGCCTTGCTTTGCCTTGCCTTGCCTTGCCTTCTGTTACCCTTTCCTTGCCTTGCCGTGCATTGCCTAGCCTTGCGTTGCCTTGCCTTAGCCTTTCCTTGCCTTGCCCTGCCTTGCAATTTCCTTCCCTTGCCTTGCCGTCCCTTCCATTACACTTGCCTTGCCTTGCTTTGCCTTGCTTTGATTTGCCTTACCTTGCTTAAACTTGCCTTGCCTTGCCTTCCATTACCATTTCCTTGCCTTGTCTTAACGTCGTGTTGCCTTGCGTTGCCTTAGCCTTGCCTTGCCTTGCCGTGCCCTGCCTTGTCCTTCCCTTGCCTTGCCTTGCCTTGCGTTACCCTTTCCTTGCCTTGCTTTGCCTTGCATTGCTTTGCCTTCTGTTACCCTTTCCTTGCCTTGCCTGAAATTGGCGTTGCCTTGCCTTAGCCTTGCCTTGCCTTGCCGTGCCTTGCCTTCCGTTACGTTTTCCTTGCCTTGCCGTGTCTTGCGTAGCGTTACCCTTTCATTGCCTTGCCTAAACTTCGCGTTGCCTTGCTTTGGGTTGCGTTGCCTTAGCCTTGCCTTGCTTTGCCTTGCCTTGCCTTCCGTTACCATTGTCTTGCCTTGCCATGTCTTCGGTTACCCTTCCCTTGCCGTGCCTTCCCTTACCGTTACCTTGCCTTGCCGTGCATTGCCCAGCCTTCTGTTGCCTTGGCCTTGCCTTGACTTGCGTGGCGTGCCTTCCATTACACTTGCCTTGCCTTGCCTTTCCTTGCCTTCTGTTCACCTTTCCTTGCCTTGCCGTTCATTGCCTAGCCTTGCGTTGTCGTGCCATAGCATTGACTCCCCTTGCCTTAGCCTTGCTTGTCTTGCCTTCCCTTAACCTGGCCTCACATGGCATTGCCTTGCCTTAGCCTTGCCTTACCTTGGCTTGCCTTGCCTTCTGTTACCCTTTCCTTGCCTTGCGGTGCATTGCCTAGCCTTGCATTGTCGTGCATTAGCTTTGTCGTCCCTTGCCTTAGCCTTGCTTGTCTTGCCTTCCTTTAACCTGGCCTTGCATGGCATTGCCTTGACTTAGGCTTGCCTTACCGTGCCTTGCCGTGCAATATCCTTCCCTTGCCTTGCCGTGCCTTCCGTTACCCTTGTCTTGCCTTGCCGTGCCTTCCTTTACCCTTGCCTTGCTTTGCTTTGCCTTGCCTTGCCTTGCCTTCTGTTACCCTTTCCTTGCCTTGCCGTGCATTGCCTAGCCTTGCGTTGCCTTGCCTTAGCCTTGCCTTGACTTGCCGTGCCTTGCCTTGTCCTTCACTTGCCTTGCCGAGCCTTCCGTTACCCTTTCCTTGCCTTGCTTTGCCTTGCATTGCTTTGCCTTCTGTTACCCTTTCCTTACCTTGCCTGAAATTGGCGTTGCTTTGCGTTGCCTTGCCTTAGCCTTGCCTTGCCTTGCCGTGCCTTGCCTTCCGTTACGTTTTCCTTGCCTTGCCGTGCCTTGCGTAGCGTTACCCTTTCCTTGCCTTGCCTAAACATCCCGTTGCCTTGCTTTGGGTTGCGTTGCCTTAGCCTTGCTTTGCCTTACCGTGCCTTGCCTTGTCCTTCCCTTTCATTGCCTTGCCTTCAGTTACCCTTCCCTTCCACTGCTTTGCTTTGTCTTGCCTTGCCTTCCTTTACCCTTTGCTTGCCTTGTTGTGCCTTCTGTTACCCTTTCCTTGCCTTGCTTTGCCTTGCATTGCCTTGCCTTCTGTTACCCTTTCCTTGTTTGCTATACATTGCCTCGCCTTACGTTGTCGCGCCTTAGACTTGTCTCCCCTTGCCTTGCCGAGCCTTCTGTTACCCTTGCCTTGCCTTGCCTCCCGTTGCCTTAGCCTTGCTTGACTTGCCTTGCCATAACATTGCATTGCCTTGCGTTCCCTTTCCTCAGCTTTGCATTGCCTTGCCGTTCCTTACTTTCCGTTACCCTTTCCTTCCCTTGCCGTGCATTGCCTAGCCTTGCGCTGTGCCATAGCATTGACTCCCCTTGCCTTAGCCTTGCTTGTCTTCCCTTCCCTTAACCTGGCCTTGCATGGCATTGCCTTGCCATAGCCTTGCCTTACCTTGCCTTGCCGTGCCATATCCTTCCCCTTCCTTGCCGTGCCTTCCGTTACCCTTGTCTTGCTTTACCGTGCCTTCCTTTACCCATGCCTTGCTTTGCTTTGCCTTGCCTTGCCTTGCCTTCTGTTACCCTTTCCTTGCCTTGCCGTGCATTGCCTAGCCTTGCGTTGCCTTGCCTTAGCCTTGCCTTGCCTTGCCATGCCTTGCCTTGTCCTTCCCTTGCCTTGCCGAGCCTTCCGTTACCCTTGTCTTGCCTTGCCGTGCCTTCCGTTACCCTTGCCTTGCCTTGCCTTGCCTCCCCTTGCTTTAGCCTTGCTTGGGTTGTCTTGCCTTCACTTTGCATTGCCGTGCGTTGCCATTCCTCAGCTTTGCATTACCTTGACGAGCCTTACCTTCCTTTACCCTTTCCTTGCCTTGCCGTGCATTGCCTAGCCTTGCGTTGCCTTGCCTTAGCCTTGCCTTCCCTTGACGTGCCTTGCGTGTAATTCCCTTTCCTTGCCCTGCCTTCCGTTACACTTCCCTTGCCTTGCTTTGCCTTGCCTTGCCTTGCCTTCTGTTACCCTTTCCTTGCCTTGCCGTGCATTGCCTAGCCTTGCGTTGCCTTGCCTTAGCCTTTCCTTGCCTTGCCCTGCCTTGCAATTTCCTTCCCTTGCCTTGCCGTCCCTTCCATTACACTTGCCTTGCCTTGCTTTGCCTTGCTTTGATTTGCCTTACCTTGCTTAAACTTGCCTTGCCTTGCCTTCCATTACCATTTCCTTGCCTTGTCTTAACGTCGTGTTGCCTTGCGTTGCCTTAGCCTTGCCTTGCCTTGCCGTGCCCTGCCTTGTCCTTCCCTTGCCTTGCCTTGCCTTGCGTTACCCTTTCCTTGCCTTGCTTTGCCTTGCATTGCTTTGCCTTCTGTTACCCTTTCCTTGCCTTGCCTGAAATTGGCGTTGCCTTGCCTTAGCCTTGCCTTGCCTTGCCGTGCCTTGCCTTCCGTTACGTTTTCCTTGCCTTGCCGTGTCTTGCGTAGCGTTACCCTTTCATTGCCTTGCCTAAACTTCGCGTTGCCTTGCTTTGGGTTGCGTTGCCTTAGCCTTGCCTTGCTTTGCCTTGCCTTGCCTTCCGTTACCATTGTCTTGCCTTGCCATGTCTTCGGTTACCCTTCCCTTGCCGTGCCTTCCCTTACCGTTACCTTGCCTTGCCGTGCATTGCCCAGCCTTCTGTTGCCTTGGCCTTGCCTTGACTTGCGTGGCGTGCCTTCCATTACACTTGCCTTGCCTTGCCTTGCCTTGCCTTCTGTTCACCTTTCCTTGCCTTGCCGTTCATTGCCTAGCCTTGGGTTGTCGTGCCATAGCATTGACTCCCCTTGCCTTAGCCTTGCTTGTCTTGCCTTCCCTTAACCTGGCCTCACATGGCATTGCCTTGCCTTAGCCTTGCCTTACCTTGCCTTGCCTTGCCTTCTGTTACCCTTTCCTTGCCTTGCGGTGCATTGCCTAGCCTTGCATTGTCGTGCATTAGCTTTGTCGTCCCTTGCCTTAGCCTTGCTTGTCTTGCCTTCCTTTAACCTGGCCTTGCATGGCATTGCCTTGACTTAGGCTTGCCTTACCGTGCCTTGCCGTGCAATATCCTTCCCTTGCCTTGCCGTGCCTTCCGTTACCCTTGTCTTGCCTTGCCGTGCCTTCCTTTACCCTTGCCTTGCTTTGCTTTGCCTTGCCTTGCCTTGCCTTCTGTTACCCTTTCCTTGCCTTGCCGTGCATTGCCTAGCCTTGCGTTGCCTTGCCTTAGCCTTGCCTTGACTTGCCGTGCCTTGCCTTGTCCTTCACTTGCCTTGCCGAGCCTTCCGTTACCCTTTCCTTGCCTTGCTTTGCCTTGCATTGCTTTGCCTTCTGTTACCCTTTCCTTACCTTGCCTGAAATTGGCGTTGCTTTGCGTTGCCTTGCCTTAGCCTTGCCTTGCCTTGCCGTGCCTTGCCTTCCGTTACGTTTTCCTTGCCTTGCCGTGCCTTGCGTAGCGTTACCCTTTCCTTGCCTTGCCTAAACATCCCGTTGCCTTGCTTTGGGTTGCGTTGCCTTAGCCTTGCTTTGCCTTACCGTGCCTTGCCTTGTCCTTCCCTTTCATTGCCTTGCCTTCAGTTACCCTTCCCTTCCACTGCTTTGCCTTGTCTTGCCTTGCCTTCCTTTACCCTTTGCTTGCCTTGTTGTGCCTTCTGTTACCCTTTCCTTGCCTTGCTTTGCCTTGCATTGCCTTGCCTTCTGTTACCCTTTCCTTGCTTGCCATACATTGCCTCGCCTTACGTTGTCGCGCCTTAGACTTGTCTCCCCTTGCCTTGCCGAGCCTTCTGTTACCCTTGCCTTGCCTTGCCTCCCGTTGCCTTAGCCTTGCTTGACTTGCCTTGCCATAACATTGCATTGCCTTGCGTTCCCTTTCCTCAGCTTTGCATTGCCTTGCCGTTCCTTACTTTCCGTTACCCTTTCCTTCCCTTGCCGTGCATTGCCTAGCCTTGCGCTGTGCCATAGCATTGACTCCCCTTGCCTTAGCCTTGCTTGTCTTCCCTTCCCTTAACCTGGCCTTGCATGGCATTGCCTTGCCATAGCCTTGCCTTACCTTGCCTTGCCGTGCCATATCCTTCCCCTGCCTTGCCGTGCCTTCCGTTACCCTTGTCTTGCTTTACCGTGCCTTCCTTTACCCTTGCCTTGCTTTGCTTTGCCTTGCCTTGCCTTGCCTTCTGTTACCCTTTCCTTGCCTTGCCGTGCATTGCCTAGCCTTGCGTTGCCTTGCCTTAGCCTTGCCTTGCCTTGCCATGCCTTGCCTTGTCCTTCCCTTGCCTTGCCGAGCCTTCCGTTACCCTTGTCTTGCCTTGCCGTGCCTTCCGTTACCCTTGCCTTGCCTTGCCTCCCCTTGCTTTAGCCTTGCTTGGGTTGTCTTGCCTTCACTTTGCATTGCCGTGCGTTGCCATTCCTCAGCTTTGCATTACCTTGACGAGCCTTACCTTCCTTTACCCTTTCCTTGCCTTGCCGTGCATTGCCTAGCCTTGCGTTGCCTTGCCTTAGCCTTGCCTTCCCTTGACGTGCCTTGCGTGTAATTCCCTTTCCTTGCCCTGCCTTCCGTTACACTTCCCTTGCCTTGCTTTGCCTTGCCTTGCCTTGCCTTCTGTTACCCTTTCCTTGCCTTGCCGTGCATTGCCTAGCCTTGCGTTGCCTTGCCTTAGCCTTTCCTTGCCTTGCCCTGCCTTGCAATTTCCTTCCCTTGCCTTGCCGTCCCTTCCATTACACTTGCCTTGCCTTGCTTTGACTTGCCTTACCTTGCTTAAACTTGCCTTGCCTTGCCTTCCATTACCATTTCCTTGCCTTGTCTTAACGTCGTGTTGCCTTGCGTTGCCTTAGCCTTGCCTTGCCTTGCCGTGCCCTGCCTTGTCCTTCCCTTGCCTTGCCTTGCCTTGCGTTACCCTTTCCTTGCCTTGCTTTGCCTTGCATTGCTTTGCCTTCTGTTACCCTTTCCTTGCCTTGCCTGAAATTGGCGTTGCCTTGCCTTAGCCTTGCCTTGCCTTGCCGTGCCTTGCCTTCCGTTACGTTTTCCTTGCCTTGCCGTGCCTTGCGTAGCGTTACCCTTTCATTGCCTTGCCCAAACTTCGCGTTGCCTTGCTTTTGGTTGCGTTGCCTTAGCCTTGCCTTGCTTTGCCTTGCCTTGCCTTCTGTTACCATTGTCTTGCCTTGCCATGTCTTCGGTTACCCTTCCCTTGCCGTGCCTTCTCTTACCGTTACCTTGCTTTGCCGTGCATTGCCCAGCCTTCTGTTGCCTTGGCCTTGCCTTGACTTGCGTGGCGTGCCTTCCATTACACTTGCCTTGCCTTGCCTTGCCTTGCCTTCTGTTCACCTTTCCTTGCCTTGCCGTTCATTGCCTAGCCTTGCGTTGTCGTGCCATAGCATTGACTCCCCTTGCCTTAGCCTTGCTTGTCTTGCCTTCCCTTAACCTGGCCTCACATGGCATTGCCTTGCCTTAGCCTTGCCTTACCTTGCCTTGCCTTGCCTTCTGTTACCCTTTCCTTGCCTTGCGGTGCATTGCCTAGCCTTGCATTGTCGTGCATTAGCTTTGTCGTCCCTTGCCTTAGCCTTGCTTGTCTTCCCTTCCCTTAACCTGGCCTTGCATGGCATTGCCTTGCCATAGCCTTGCCTTACCTTGCCTTGCCGTGCCATATCCTTCCCCTGCCTTGCCGTGCCTTCCGTTACCCTTGTCTTGCCTTACCGTGCCTTCCTTTACCCTTGCCTTGCTTTGCTTTGCCTTGCCTTGCCTTGCCTTCTGTTACCCTTTCCTTGCCTTGCCGTGCATTGCCTAGCCTTGCGTTGCCTTGCCTTAGCCTTGCCTTGCCTTGCCGTGCCTTGCCTTTTCCTTCCCTTGCCTTGCCGAGCCTTCCGTTACCCTTGTCTTGCCTTGCCGTGCCTTCCGTTACCCTTGCCTTGCCTTGCCTCCCCTTGCTTTAGCCTTGCGTGGGTTGTCTTGCCTTCACTTTGCATTGCCGTGCGTTGCCATTCCTCAGCTTTGCATTACCTTGCCGAGCCTTACATTCCTTTACCCTTTCCTTGCCTTGCCGTGCATTGCCTAGCCTTGCGTTGCCTTGCCTTAGCCTTGCCTTCCCTTGACGTGACTTGCGTGTAATTCCGTTTCCTTGCCCTGCCTTCCGTTACACTTCCCTTGCCTTGCTTTGCCTTGCCTTGCCTTGCCTTCTGTTACCCTTTCCTTGCCTTGCCGTTCATTGCCTAGCCTTGCGTTTTCGTGCCATAGCATTGATTCCCCTTGCCTTAGCCTTGCTTGTCTTGCCTTCCCTTAACCTGGCCTCGCATGGCATTGCCTTGCCTTAGCCTTGACTTACCTTGCCTTGCCTTGCCTTCTGTTACCCTTTCCTTGCCTTGCGGTGCATTGCCAAGTCTTGCATTGGCGTGCATTAGCTTTGTCGTCCCTTGCCTTAGCCTTGCTTGTCTTGCCTTCCTTTAAACTGGCCTTGCCTGGCATTGCCTTGACTTAGGCTTGCCTTACCGTGCCTTGCCGTGCAATATCCTTCCCTTGCCTTTTCCTGCCTACCGTTACCCTTGTCTTGCCTTGCCGTGCCTTCCTTTACCCTTGCCTTGCTTTGCTTTGCCTTGCCTTGCCTTGCCTTCTGTTACCCTTTCCTTGCCTTGCCGTGCATTGCCTAGCCTTGCGTTGCCTTGTCTTAGCCTTGCCTTGACTTGCCGTGCCTTGCCTTGTCCTTCACTTGCCTTGCCGAGCCTTCCGTTACCCTTTCCTTACCTTGCTTTGCCTTGCAATGCTTTGCCTTCTGTTACCCTTTCCTTGCCTTGCCTGAAATTGGCGTTGCTTTGCCTTGCCTTGCCTTAGCCTTTCCTTGCCTTGCCGTGCCTTGCCTTCCGTTACGATTTCCTTGCCTTGCCGTGCCTTGCGTAGCGTTACCCTTTCCTTGACTTGCCTAAACTTCCTGTTGCCTTGCTTTGGGTTGCGTTGCCTTAGCCTTGCCTTGCCTTACCGTACCTTGCCTTGTTCTTCCCTTTCATTGCCTTGCCTTCAGTTACCCTTCCCTTCCACTGCTTTGCCTTGTCTTGCATTGGCTTCCTTTACCCTTTGCTTGCCTTGTTGTGCCTTCTGTTACCCTTTCCTTACCTTGCTTTGCCTTGCATTGCCTTGCCTTCTGTTACCCTTTCCTTGCTTGCCGTACATTGCCTCGCCTTGCGTTGTCGTGCCTTAGACTTGTCTCCCCTTGCCTTGCCGAGCCTTCTGTTACCCTTGCCTTGCCTTGCCTCCCGTTGCCTTAGCCTTGCTTGGCTTCCCTTGCCATAACATTGCATTGCCTTGCGTTCCCTTTCCTCAGCTTAGCATTGCCTTGCCGTTCCTTACTTTCCGTTACCCTTTCCTTCCCTTGCCGTGCATTGCCTAGCCTTGCGCTGTGCCATAGCATTGACTCCCCTTGCCTTAGCCTTGCTTGTCTTCCCTTCCCTTAACCTGGCCTTGCATGGCATTGCCTTGCCATAGCCTTGCCTTACCTTGCCTTGCCGTGCCATATCCTTCCCCTGCCTTGCCGTGCCTTCCGTTACCCTTGTCTTGCCTTACCGTGCCTTCCTTTACCCTTGCCTTGCTTTGCTTTGCCTTGCCTTGCCTTGCCTTCTGTTACCCTTTCCTTGCCTTGCCGTGCATTGCCTAGCCTTGCGTTGCCTTGCCTTAGCCTTGCCTTGCCTTGCCATGCCTTGCCTTGTCCTTCCCTTGCCTTGCCGAGCCTTCCGTTACCCTTGTCTTGCCTTGCCGTGCCTTCCGTTACCCTTGCCTTGCCTTGCCTCCCCTTGCTTTAGCCTTGCTTGGGTTGTCTTGCCTTCACTTTGCATTGCCGTGCGTTGCCATTCCTCAGCTTTGCATTACCTTGACGAACCTTACCTTCCTTTACACTTTCCTTGCCTTGCCGTGCATTGCCTAGCCTTGCGTTGCCTTGCCTTAGCCTTGCCTTCCCTTGACGTGCCTTGCGTGTAATTCCCTTTCCTTGCCCTGCCTTCCGTTACACTTCCCTTGCCTTGCTTTGCCTTGCCTTGCCTTGCCTTCTGTTACCCTTTCCTTGCTTTGCCGTGCATTGCCTTGCCTTGCGTTGCCTTGCCTTAGCCTTTCCTTGCCTTGCCCTGCCTTGCAATTTCCTTCCCTTGCCTTGCCGTCCCTTCCATTACACTTGCCTTGCCTTGCTTTGCCTTGCTTTGACTTGCCTTACCTTGCTTAAACTTGCCTTGCCTTGCCTTCCATTACCATTTCCTTGCCTTGTCTTAACGTCGTGTTGCCTTGCGTTGCCTTAGCCTTGCCTTGCCTTGCCTTGCCGTGCCCTGCCTTGTCCTTCCCTTGCCTTGCCTTGCCTTGCGTTACCCTTTCCTTGCCTTGCTTTGCCTTGCATTGCTTTGCCTTCTGTTACCCTTTCCTTGCCTTGCCTGAAATTGGCGTTGCCTTGCCTTAGCCTTGCCTTGCCTTGCCGTGCCTTGCCTTCCGTTACGTTTTCCTTGCCTTGCCGTGCCTTGCGTAGCGTTACCCTTTCATTGCCTTGCCTAAACTTCGCGTTGCCTTGCTTTGGGTTGCGTTGCCTTAGCCTTGCCTTGCTTTGCCTTGCCTTGCCTTCCGTTACCATTGTCTTGCCATGCCATGTCTTCGGTTACCCTTCCCTTGCCGTGCCTTCCCTTACCGTTACTTTGCCTTGCCGTGCATTGCCCAGCCTTCTGTTGCCTTGGCCTTGCCTTGACTTGCGTGGCGTGCCTTCTATTACACTTGCCTTGCCTTGCCTTGCCTTCTGTTCACCTTTCCTTGCCTTGCCGTTCATTGCCTAGCCTTGCGTTGTCGTGCCATAGCATTGACTCCCCTTGCCTTAGCCTTGCTTGTCTTGCCTTCCCTTAACCTGGCCTCGCATGGCATTGCCTTGCCTTAGCCTTGCCTTTCCCTGCCTTGCCTTGCCTTCTGTTACCCTTTCCTTGCCTTGCGGTGCATTTACTAGCCTTGCATTGTCGTGCATTAGCTTTGTCGTCCCTTGCCTTAGCCATGCTTGTCTTGCCTTCCTTTAACCTGGCCTTGCATGGCATTGCCTTGACTTAGGCTTGCCTTACCGTGCCTTGCCGTGCAATATCCTTCCCTTGCCTTGCCGTGCCTTCCGTTACCCTTGTCTTGCCTTGCCGTGACTTCCTTTACCCTTGCCTTGCTTTGCTTTGCCTTGCCTTGCCTTGCCTTCTGTTACCCTTTCCTTGCCTTGCCGTGCATTGCCTAGCCTTGCGTTGCCTTGCCTTAGCCTTGCCTTGCCTTGCCTTGTCCTTCACTTGCCTTGCCGAGCCTTCCGTTACCCTTTCCTTGCCTTGCTTTGCCTTGCATTGCTTTGCCTTCTGTTACCCTTTCCTTGCCTTGCCTGAAATTGGCGTTGCTTTGCGTTGCCTTGCCTTAGCCTTGCCTTGCCTTGCCGTGCCTTGCCTTCCGTTACGTTTTCCTTGCCTTGACGTGCCTTGCGTAGCCTTACCCTTTCCTTGCCTTGCCTAAACTTCCCGTTGCCTTGCTTTGGGGTGCGTTGCATTAGCCTTGCCTTGCCTTACCGTGCCTTGCCTTGTCTTTCCCTTTCATTGCCTTGCCTTCAGTTACCCTTCCCTTCCACTGCTTTGCCTTGTCTTGCCTTGCCTTCCTTTACCATTTCCTTGCTTTGTCTTAACGTCGTGTTGCCTTGCGTTGCCTTAGCTTTGCCTTGCCTTGCCGTGCGTTGCCTTGCCCTTCCCTTGCCTTTCCTTTCCTTGCTTGGCCTTGCATTGCCTTGCCTTGCGTTGTCGTGCCTTAGCCTTGTCTCCCCTTGCCTCAGCCTTGCTTGGCTTGCCTTGCCTTATCCTTGCCTTGCTTTGCCTTGCCTTGCCCTGTCATTCCCTTGTCTTGCCGTGCCTTCCGTTACCCTTTCCTTGCCTTTATTTGTATTGCCTTGCCCTGCCTTCCGTTACCCTTCCCTTGCCTTGCCGTGCATTGCGTAGCCTTCCGATGCCTTGACTCAGCATTTCCTTGCCTTGACTTGTCCTTCCCTTGCCTTGCCTTGCCTTGCGTTACCCTTTCCTTGCCTGGCTTTGCCTTGCATTGCTTTGCCTTCTGTTACCCTTTCCTTGCCTTGCCTGAAATTGTCGTTGCCTTGCGTTGCCTTGCCTTACCCTTGCCTTGCCTTGCCGTGCCTTGCCTTCCGTTACGTTTTCCTTGCCTTGCCGTGCCTTGCGTAGCGTTACCCTTTCCTTGCCTTGCCTAAAATTCGAGTTGCCTTGCTTTGGGGTGCGTTGCCTTAGCCTTGCCTTGCCTTACCGTGCCTTGCCTTGTCCTTCCCTTTCATTGCCTTGCCTTCAGTTACCCTTCCCTTCCACTGCTTTGCCTTGTCTTGCCTTGCCTTCCTTTACCCTTTGCTTGCCTTGCTGTGCCTTCTGTTACCCTTTCCTTGCCTTGCTGTGCCTTGCATTGCCTTGACTTCTGTTACCCTTTCCTTGCCTTGCCGTGCATTGCCACGCCTTGCGTTGTCGTGCCATAGACTTGTCTCCCGTTGCGTGGCCGAGCCTTCCGTTACCCTTTTCTTGCCTTGCCGTGTCTTCCGTTACCCTTGCCTTGCCTTGCCTTGCCTCCCCTTGCCTTAGCCTTGCTTGGATTGCCTTGCCTTAACATTGCATTGCCTTGCGTTCCCTTTACTCAGGTTTGCATTGCCTTGCCGTTCCTTACTTTCCGTTACCCTTTCCTTGCCTTGCCGTGCATTGCCTAGCCTTGCGTTGTCGTGCCATAGCATTGACTCCCCTTGCCTTAGCTTTGCTTGTCTTGCCTTCCCTTAACCTGGCCTTGCATGGCATTGCCTTGCCTTAGCCTTGCCTTACCTTGCCTTGCCGTGCCTTCCGTTACCCTTGTCTTGCCTTGCCGTGCCTTCCTTTACCCTTGCCTTGTTTGCTTTGCCTTGCCTTGCCTTGCCTTCTGTAACCCTTTCCTTGCCTTGCCGTGCATTGCCTAGCCTTGCGTTGCCTTGCCTTAGCCTTGCCTTGCCTTGCCGTGCCCTGCCTTGTCCTTCCCTTGCCTTGCCGAGCCTTCCGTTACCCTTTCCTTCCCTTGCTTTGCCTTGCATTGCTTTGCCTTCTGTTACCCTTTCCTTGCCTTGCCTGAAATTGGCGTGGCCTTGCGTTTCCTTGCCTTAGCCTTGCCTTGCCTTGCCGTGCCTTGCCTTCCGTTACGTTATCCTTGCCTTGCCGTGCCTTGCGTAGCGTTACCCTTTCCTTGCCTTGCCCAAACTTCGCGTTGCCTTGCTTTGCGTTGCGTTGCCTTAGCCTTGTCTTGCCTTACCGTGCCTTGCCTTGTCCTTCCCTTTCATTGCCTTGCCTTCAGTTACCCTTCCCTTCCCCTGCTTTGCCTTGTCTTGCCTTGCCTTCCTTTACCCTTTGCTTCCCTTGCTGTGCCTTATGTTACCCTTTCCTTGCCTTGCTTTGCCTTGCATTGCCTTGCCTTCTGTTACCCTTTCCTTGCCTTGCCGTGCATTGCCTCGCCTCGCGTTGTCGTGCCTTAGACTTGTCTCCCCTTGCCTGGCCGACCCTTCCGTTACCCTTGTCTTGCCTTGCCGTGTCTTCTGTTACCCTTGCCTTGCCTTGCCTCCCCTTGCCTTAGCCTTGCTTGGCTTGCCTTGGCTTAACCTGGCCATGAATGTCATTGCCTTGCCTTAGCCTTGCCTTACCTTGCCTTGCCTTGTCTTCTTTTACCCTTTCCTTGCCTTGCCGTCCATTGCCTAGCCTTGCGTTGTCGTGCCATAGCATTGACTCCCCTTGCCTTAGCTTTGCTTGTCTTGCCTTCCCTTAACCTGGCCTTGCATGGCATTGCCTTGCCTTAGCCTTGCCTTACCTTGCCTTGCCGAGCCTTCCGTTACCCTTGTCTTGCCTTGCCGTGCCTTCCTTTACCCTTGCCTTGTTTGCTTTGCCTTGCCTTGCCTTCTGTTACCCTTTCCTTGCCTTGCCGTGCATTGCCTAGCCTTGCGTTGCCTTGCCTTAGCCTTGCCTTGCCTTGCCGTGCCCTGCCTTGTCCTTCCCTTGCCTTGCCGAGCCTTCCGTTACCCTTTCCTTGCCTTGCCGTGCATTGCCTAGCCTTGCGTTGTCGTGCCTTAGCCTTGTCTCCCCTTGCCTCAGCCTTGCTTGGCTTGCCTTGCCTTAACTTGCCTTGCTTTGCGTTGCCTTGCCTTATCCTTGCCTTGCTTTGCCTTGCCTTGCCTTGTCTTTCCCTTGTCTTGCCGTGCCTTCCGTTACCCTTGCCTTGCCTTTATTTGTCTTGCCTTGCCCTGCCTTCCGTTACCCTTCCCTTGCTTTGCCGCGCATTGCGTAGCCTTCTGATGCCTTGCCTCAGCCTTTCCTTGCCCTGCCTTGCCTGGTCATTCCCTTGCCTTGCCTTGCCTTGCGTTAACCTTTCCTTGCCTTGCTTTCCCTTGCATTGCTTTGCCTTCTGTTACCCTTTCCTTGCCTTGCCTGAAATTGGCGTTGCCTTGCGTTGCCTTGCCTTAGCCTTGCCTTGCGTTGCCGTGCCTTGCCTTCCGTTACGTTATCCTTGCCTTGCCGTGCCTTGCGTAGCGTTACCCATTCATGGCCTTGCCTAAACTTCGCGTTGCCTTTCCTTGGGTTGCGTTGCCTTAGCCTTGCCTTGCTTTGCCTTGCCTTGCCTTCCGTTACCATTGTCTTGCCTTGCCATGTCTTCGGTTACCCTTGCCTTGCCGTGCCTTCCCTTACCGTTACCTTGCCTTGCCGTGCATTGCCCAGCCTTCTGATGCCTTGGCCTTGCCTTGACTTGCGTGGCGTGCCTTCCATTACACTTGCCTTGCCTTGCCTTGCCTTCTGTTAACCTTTCCTTGCCTTGCCGTTCATTGCCTAGCCTTGCGTTGTCGTGCCATAGCATTGACTCCCCTTGCCTTAGCCTTGCCTTACCTTGCCTTGCCTTGCCTTCTGTTACCCTTTCCTTGCCTTGCGGTGCATTGCCTAGCCTTGCATTGTCGTGCATTAGCTTTGTCGTCCCTTGCCTTAGCCTTGCTTGTCTTGCCTCCCTTTAACCTGGCCTTGCATGGCATTGCCTTGACTTAGGCTTGCCTTACCGTGCCTTGCCGTGCAATATCCTTCCCTTGCCTTGCCGTAGCTTCCGTTACCCTTGTCTTGCCTTGCCGTGCCTTCCTTTACCCTTGCCTTTCTTTGCTTTGCCTTGCCTTGCGTTGCCTTCTGTTACCCTTTCCTTCCCTTGCCGTGCATTGCCTAGCCTTGCGTTGCCTTGCCTTAGCCTTGCCTTGCCTTGCCGTGCCTTCCCTTGTCCTTCACTTGCTTGCCGAGCCTTCCGTTACCCTTTCCTTGCCTTGCTTTGCCTTGCATTGCTTTGCCTTCTGTTACCCTTTCCTTGCCTTGCCTGAAATTGGCGTTGCTTTGCGTTGCCTTGCCTTAGCCTTGCCTTGCCTTGCCGTGCCTTGCCTTCCGTTACGTTTTCCTTGCCTTGCCGTGCCTTGCGTAGCGTTACCCTTTCCTTGCCTTGCCTAAACTTCCCGTTGCCTTGCTTTGGGTTGCGTTGCCTTAGCCTTGCCTTGCCTTACCGTTCCTTGCCTTGTCCTTCCCTTTCATTGCCTTGCCTTCAGTTACCCTTCCCTTCCACTGCTTTGCCTTGTCTTGCCTTGCCTTCCTTTACCCTTTGCTTGCCTTGTTGTGCCTTCTGTTACCCTTTCCTTGCCTTGCTTTGCCTTGCATTGCCTTGCCTTCTGTTACCCTTTCCTTGCTTGCCGTACATTGACTCGCCTTGCGTTGTCGTGCCTTAGACTTGTCTCCCCTTGCCTTGCCGAGCCTTCTGTTACCCTTGCCTTGCCTTGCCTCCCGTTGCCTTAGCCTTGCTTGGCTTGCCTTGCCTTAACATTGCATTGCCTTGCGTTCCCTTTCCTCAGCTTTGCATTGCCTTGCCGTTCCTTACTTTCCGTTACCCTTTCCTTCCCTTGCCGTGCATTGCCTAGCCTTGCGCTGTGCCATAGCATTGACTCCCCTTGCCTTAGCCTTGCTTGTCTTCCCTTCCCTTAACCTTGCCTTGCATGGCATTGCCTTGCCATAGCATTGCCTTACCTTGCCTTGCCGTGCCATATCCTTCCCCTGCCTTGCCGTGCCTTCCGTTACCCTTGTCTTGCCTTACCGTGCCTTCCTTTACCCTTGCCTTGCTTTGCTTTGCCTTGCCTTGCCTTGCCTTCTGTTACCCTTTCCTTGCCTTGCCGTGCATTGCCTAGCCTTGCGTTGCCTTGCCTTAGCCTTGCCTTGCCTTGCCATGCCTTGCCTTGTCCTTCCCTTGCCTTGCCGAGCCTTCCGTTAACCTTGTCTTGCCTTGCCGTGCCTTCCGTTACCCTTGCCTTGCCTTGCCTCACCTTGCTTTAGCCTTGCTTGGGTTGTCTTGCCTTCACTTTGCATTGCCGTGCGTTGCCATTCCTCAGCTTTGCATTACCTTGACGAGCCTTACCTTCCTTTACCCTTTCCTTGCCTTGCCGTGCATTGCCTAGCCTTGCGTTGCTTTGCCTTTGCCTTGCCTTCCCTTGACGTGCCTTGCGTGTAATTCCCTTTCCTTGCCCTGCCTTCCGTTACACTTCCCTTGCCTTGCTTTGCCTTGCCTTGCCTTCTGTTACCCTTTCCTTGCCTTGACGTGCATTGCCTACCCTTGCGTTGCCTTGCCTTAGCCTTTCCTTGCCTTGCCCTGCCTTGCAATTTCCTTCCCTTGCCTTGCCGTCCCTTCCATTACACTTGCCTTGCCTTGCTTTGCCTT